>NC_000071.6:25425166-25725166 GCF_000001635.26 Mus musculus
ACAAAATATGTTGTCTGTAGGTCTATGTGGTAAACCTTTGAAATTATCAATAGGTGGATGATTTAACAGTGAAAGATTATTTAGTGACAGAACAGTCATCGAGACATGCACTGTACATAACAATTTCAAGCCAAAGAAAGCTAAAGCAAAAAGACTGCCTTGAGTTTGAGGCCAGTGTCAGGTATGTAATAAGTCCCAGGCCAGCCTGGGCTATGGAATAAACCATTCCCACAGAAAACATGGGGGGGGGGGCAGGGATGGAGAGGGAAAGGGAGGAAGAGAGAGTGAGACCATAACATATCATAATATATGATAGCCATGTTAGATGCTCAGTGCCTTATTTACCAGCATGCACAACAGGTGGCTCACAGTCACCTGTATATAACTCTAGCTTCAGATAATCTAACCCATTCTTCTAGCCTCTGAAGGTACTCATACACATGGCACATGCACATATGTACACATACACACCGACACACCCACACTTTAAAAATCTAAGGTAAATTATAAACATAACAGACATTTGCATATTATACCATCCATCACCTCTAGAATACACATTCATTGTCTCTAGGACAGACCATGTCCCAAAACAAGCATCAGAAAACAGAAAAAATAAAATAAATAAATAAGGGTGTAGCATGAATTTTCCTTACTACAGTGGAATAAAGCTTAAAATAAATAAAAAAGAAAATTTACAAGTTATTTACAATGAAAATTTAAATTTTTCTTGAGACAATGAAAACAGCAGAGAAAAACCTAGTGGGTTCAGCAAAAGAACTAAGAGAGATTTGTAGCAACCAGTACCTCCCCATCACCAGAAGAAAAAGAGAAACAAAAAACTAATTAGGGTATTCATGTTACTAGAAACAAGCAAACAAGCAGAACAAATCAAACCCCAAGATAGAAGGAAACAAACCCAGACATCAGAGCATAAAATAATAAAATAGAGACAAGAAAGAGAAGGGAATTGGTGGGGGGGGGGGAGGAAGTAGAGAATGGGGAGGAGGAAGGCTGCAGGCTCATTGGCCCCCACCACCAGGACAGGCAGGGGAGAAAACAAGAGTAGGAATGTTGCCACAGCTGACAGGCCTGGTGAGTACAGCTGAGTATAAGTACAACTAGATTCCATCCAAAAAAGACATACGAATGCAAAGAAGGGGAGAGGGATGGGGGGGGGGAGGAGAGGGGAGGGGAGGGGAGGGAATCAAAGGAATCAAAGAATATAGAACAAGAAATGAAAACAGATATATTACACAGCTGACAGCAGAAAAAAACATTACTAGGACTATTAAGAACAACTTCATGGGGGAAAGAAACCTAAACATATAGTCGGCTAAAAGTGAACCATGATAGAATATCACAACAGATCAATAGTAAAAATTAAATGTTTCTCAATCAGGGAAAAAAAAAATCTATCAAGGCCTAGAACCAAACTTTTAAAATAAAACAAGTATCAATTTTTTTGAAATTACTTATCAATTCTAAATGGGGGAGGGGGGGATTCTTCTAGGTTCCTTTTATCAGACTTCAATTGCCCTGTTTTTTAAAAAAGTATGGATAAGAAACATTAGCATACAAGGCACTACAAGTCAATATCACTAAAAAGCATACATACAACATTTCTCAAAGGTGGGTGAAGGTGACCCATGCCGTTGATCCATATAAAGGGTACTGTGATCCTTAACATCTATGCACCAAACACAAGAGCACCCAAGTTCATAGAGGAAACACTGCTTCAGCTTAAATCAGCTTAAATGACCCTCACACAGTGATAGTGACAAAAATTAAAGGAAATGCCACAGCTAAATGACATTATAAACCAAATGGTCCTAAGAAATATTTACAGAACATTTCACCCAAACTCAAAAGAATATACCTTCTTCTTCTTAGCACCTCCAAAATTGACCGCATACTTGGACACAAAGCAAATCTCAACAGATACAAGAAAACAAAATAATCCCCTGTGTCCTATCCCGACAACATAGATTAATGCCAGATATAAAAAACAGAAAAATTACAAACTCGTGGAAAATGAACAATTCATCACTGAATGAAAAATGGGTCCGGACAAAAGTTAATAAAGTTAGTAACTTTCTAGAATTGGATGAAAATGAAAGCAAAACATGGCCCGTGTTATGGGACACAATTAACTGCCTACATAGAAAGAGAGCGACATCTGGTTTTAGTAGTTTAATAGTACATCTGAAAGGCCTAAAACAAAAAAGAAATAACACCCAAAAGGAGTAGATGGCAAGAAATAGTCAAATTTGGGACTGATTCAATAAAATTGGAACAAATAAAAAAATCAATATAAAGAATCAATAAAACAAAAAGTTGGTTCTTTGAGAAAACCAGTAAGACCACCACACCCCTAGCAAAATTAATTAAAAGGTGGAGAGAAGATCCACATTAACAAATTAGAGACAAAAGATCAGACCTAATAACAGACACTGAGGAAATCCAGAGAATCATAAAGATACATTTTAAAAACCTGTACTCTACCAAATTGGAAAATCTATTTGAAAAATAAATAATTTCTCAATATATATACTACCTAAAATTTTTGAATAAAATCAGGTAAGCAATTGTTTAAATTGCTATAATCCTTTGTTAAATATAAGCTGTAATTAAACCTACCAACCAAAAAGAACCCAGGGTCAGGTAGCTTTTGGCAGAGACTTCTATCAGTATTTCAAAAAAGAGTTACCCCAATATGCCTCAAATTATTTAACAACAACAACAAAAATCCTTTTATGAGGACCCAGTAACTGCCTAAACCACATAAAGAACCTAGAAAGAATGAGAATTATACAATGATTTTTCATAATTAAACATAGATGTGAAAATTCCCAATAAAATACTTGCAAACTGAATCCAAGAACACAGCCAAAAGATCATCTACCATGATCAAGCAGGTTTCATCCCTGCAATACAGGAATGATTAAACATATGCAAATCAATATATACTCACCATATAAAAACTAACTGGAATACTCTCTCCATACCTACTGAATCCAGTACTTGAAGTCTTAGGGAGAGCAATAAGAAACTGAAGGAGATAAAAAGGATATAAATAGAAGGAAAGAATTGAAAGTATCTTTATTGTAGATGATATGAATAGTGTACTTTAAGTGACCCTAAAAGTTCTACCAGGAAACACCCATAACTGATTAAACACGTAAATAGCAGGATAAAAAAATTTCACTAACAAAAATTAGTAGCCTTCCTATGTACAAATGACAAACAGACAGAAAAAGAAATCAGGGAAACACCTTTCACAATAGCTTCAAATAATATAAAATATCAGTAACTCTAACCAACCAAGTGAAAGATTTGTATGATAAAAACTTTAAGACACTGGAGAAAGAAATTGAAGAAAAGACTATCAGAGAATAGATGTCCCATGTTCCCATGTATTGGTGTGATTAATAAAGTAAAAGCTATCCTACCAAAAACAATGAACAAATACAATGCAACCTCCATTAAAACCCAATGCAATCCTTCACAGAACTTGAAAGAACAAATTTCAGCTTCAAATGGAAACACAAAAAAATCCCAGGATAGCTAAAACGTTCCTGAATAACAGAATAACTGCAGGAGGTATCACCATGCCCCATCTAAAACTGTACTTTTATAGTAGTAAAAACATCATGGCACAAAAAAGAGACAAGTCGATCTATGGAATAGAACTAAACAACCAGAAATAAGTACACACCTATGGACAACTGATTTCTGATAAAGAAACCAGAAGAAAACACTGAAAATAAGACAGCATCTTTAGCAGATGGTACTGGTCGAATTAGGTGGCTGCATGTAGAAGAACGCAAATAGATCTACTCATTACACTGCAGAAAACTCAGCTACAGACAGATTAAATAACTCAACATAAATATCTTCAATAAATGGTGCTGGTCTAACTGGCTGGATGAATGTAGAAAAATGAAAATAGACCCATATTTGTCACCTTGCACAAAGTTCAAGTCCAAGTGGATCAAGGACCACAACATAAAACCAGATACACTGAATCTAATAGAAGAGAAAGTGGGAAAGAGACTGGAACTCATTGGCACAGGGGGAAATCTTCTAAATAGGAACTCCAGTGGCTCACACTCTAAGATCAAGAATGGATAAATGGGATCTCATGAAACTCGAAAGCTTCTGTAAGGCAAAGGACATACATATTCAATAGGACAAATCAGCAACCTACAAATTGGGAAAAAAAATCTTCACTAACCCCACATCCAATAGAGGGCTAATATCCAAAATATATAAAGAACTCAAGAAACTAACCACCAAAAAACCAAACAACCCAATCAAAACATGGGGTATAGAGCTAAACTGAGAATTCACATCAGAGGAATCTTGAATGGCTGAAAAGCACTTAAAGAAATTGTTTAAAGTCTTTGGTGATCAGAGAAATGCAAATCAAAACAACCCTGAAATTACACCTTACACCAATCAGACTGGCTAAGATCAAAACATCAGGTGACAGCAGATGCTGGTGAGTATGTGGAGAAAGCAATCCTCCACTGCTGGTGGGATTGCAAACTAGTACAACCACTCTGGAAATCAATCTGGAGATTCCTCAGAAAATTGGAAATAGATCTACCTGAAGACCTAGATATACCACTCCTGGGAATATACCCAAAAGATGCCCTACCATGCCACAAGGGCACATGTTCTATTATGTTCATAGAAGCCTTGTTTGTGATAGCCAGAAACTGGAAACAACCTAGATGTCCCCTAGATCAATGGATACAGAAAATGTGGTTCATTTACACAATTAAATACTACTCAGCTATTAAGAACGAGGACATCCTGAGTTTTGCGTGAAAATGGATGGAACTAGAAAATATCACCCTGAGTGAGGTAACTCAGTCCCAAAAGGACATGCATGGTATATACTCACTAATAAATGGATATTAGCAAAGAAAAAAAAAAGTCAGAACTCAAAAAGGTCAATAAGCTGAAGGGCCCAAGTGAGGACACCTCAGTCCCACTTAGGAGGGAGAGGAAAGCAATCACAAGGGGAGAGGGAGGGAGGGACCTAGGTGGGAAAGTGGACAGGGGTGCAGAGTTGGGGGGGTGCTGATTTAGTATTGGGTGGGGGAAAAGGACTGAAGCCCTGAGGTCCAGCAAAAAGAATGGAAACAGGCAACCTCAGGAGGTAGGAGATTGGAGGGACCCTCCAAAATGCACCAGAGACCTGGGAGGTGAGACTCCCAGGACTCAAAGGGAGGGATCTTAAATGAAATGCCCAATAGTAGAGCCCACCTCCAAAAAAAAAAGACAGGGCATCAAGTGAGAGAGGGAATTGCCATCCCACAGTCAAAACTCTGACCCATAAATGTTTCTGTCTGAAAGAACTGCAGGGATGGAAATGGAGAGGATCTTGAGGAAAAGAAGATCCAGCAGCAGGACCAAAGTGGGATCCAGCTCAAGGGGAAGTCCTAAGGCCTGACACTATTACTGAGGCTATGGAGCACTCACAAAAGGGGGCCTATCATTACTGCCCTCTGAGAGACCCAACAAGCAGCTTAAAGAGTCAGATGCAGCTATTTGCACCCAACCAATGGACAGAAGCATCTGACCCCTGTTGTTGAATTAGGAAATGCTGAAAGAAGCTCAGGAGAAGGGCAACCCTGTAGGGTTGCTCTAGCACTTTCGATTAAACTGAACCCCCAAGATCACTCAAACACTGGATCACCAACCAGGCAGCATACACCAGCTGATATGAGGCCCCCAACACATATGCAACAGAGGACTGCTGGGTCTGGGTTCAGTCAGAGAAGATACACCTAACCCTCAAGAGACTGGATGCCCAGGGGAATTTAGAGGAATGGTGGGGTCAGGAGTGGGGACATCCTCTTGAAGATAGGGGGCCGGGAGGAGTTATGGGATGCTGAACAGTCAAGAGAGTGGACCAGGAGGGTAATAAAATCTAGAGTATAAAAAAATTTAAAAATATTATTTAAAAAATACACTGAATCTGACAGAAGAGAAAGTGGGGAATAGTCTTGAACTCATTAGCATAGGAACAAAACAATAGTACAGGTAGTAAGAGCATAATTAATAAATGGGACCTCATGAAACTGAAAAACTTCTGAATGGCAAAGGATACTGTCAGTCAGACAAAGTGGGTAGCCTAAGGAACAGGGAAAAAATTTTACCAACTCCATGTCCAATAGAGATCTAATTTCCAAAATATATAAAGAACTTAAAAAAAAACAAAAAACAACAGATCTCATGTAAACAAATAACAATTTTTAAAATGTCATACAGATCTAAACAGAAAATTCTCAAAGGAAAAACTCGAATAGCTGAGAAACACTAAAAGAAACACACATAGTTATCAGGGAAATGCAAATCAAAATTACTTTGATATTTCATTTTACTCCAATCATGATAGCTAAGATCAATAAAAACAAAATGATTATCATGCATGGAGAGTAAGGGCAAACACTCCTCCATTGCTGGTGAGAATGCAAAGTTGTGCCGCCATGATGAAAATCAGGGTTGGGTTTCTCAGGAAGACAGGAATTGATCTACCTCAAGATCCAGCTATACATTTTTAGGTGTATACCCAAAGGATGCTTCATCCTACCACAAAGACACTTACTTGCTTAACCAGTCATTTCTGCTTCATTCATAATAGCCAGAAATTGGAAAAAACCTAGATTTCTATCAATGGATGAATGGATAAAGAAAATGTGGTACATTTACTCAATTGAGTATGATTTTTTTTTAGAAAAGAAATATGTATTTGTTTTATTGACATCAGGCATAAACTTATGTTAAACAAGTAAACCCAGTGAATAGCACCATGGTTAAGACTCTAGCTAGCCTGTTTTACCAAAACACCTTACAATTTAGTAAGTCAACAAGGGATAAAATGTCTTACATCTGTGATCCCTAAATACAAAAAAAAAAAAGATTGGATAACTAACCCTGCATAGTTATAAATCTGATTTGTTCTACTACAACCAGACCACACACACAACGGGTTCTGCATATATACTAGAATGAATGACAAAGTCTTAAAAAGCTGTAAGAAATACATTTCTAAACTAGAGAAGCTACAAAAAAAAAAGGATATGGAAAAAAACTAAACCCAAGACTTCCCTCTTATGTTCAAAGAAACAGACTTTCAGTAAAAATATATACAATATTTACAGACAAATACATTGCATAAGTTTTCTTAAAAATTGAGGCTGTTCAGTTTTGTAACTAATTAGTGAACCTTAAGTCAAGTACTATTTGGCCATCACTAGGCTAATAAACTTAAGAATCATCCAAACCAAGCCAAAGTAGACAGGTCTAAAAGTCCTGAGCACTTGGACTTTGTCAAGAAGCATACCCTGGACTGCTCAGAGGGTGCCTCCCTTCACATTCTTGTACAGCACTGCAGCTTCTAGTCATTGTTTGGTGACCTGTAGGTTACCAAATCCATTTTACACAAGTCACCAATGTGGTTAATTAGGGCTTCTCTCTCAACACTCTAAACACAGTAATGGATATTTATTGAACTCTGTGATTCGCCTGATGACTGGCCCCTCTTCCATCTCTAGACACAGATATCAAACCTTTCCATCCACCACTTTCATTCATTCTAGAAGTCCTCCTCCATGGCATCTCAAACTTTGCTGAGAGGGAACTCTGCTTCATTCAGACAGTGACTCCTCCAGAGGGTGCACTTTTCCCATGTATTTATTCTTGTTAGCGACAATCCTGTAGCGAATTTCTTTTTGCTATGTTGCTACAGTAGAACTGGGCAGCTTCAAGTCCACCTTCATAAATACATGTTTCAGATGCATGTAGTTTGGTGGCTGGAGTTTTAAGAGTCCCCTACTGCACTCACAAGGATATCTTTTCAGATGTGCCAGAACAGCCCCTACTCCAGTAACACCCACAAAAGCCAGCAGCGTATTTCTGATGCCGCCTTCTAGGTCCTGTGCGTGGAAGAACTCCACAAACCCATCCCAGCCTCTTTGTTTGACAAGCGAGTCCCATTTCGGCCTTACAAGGATCTGTGATACTTTCTGCTAATGGTTCAATGCAACTTTCTTGGTTTATGCTCTTTAAGTGTTTGGCCACAAAGGCACCAAAAGAAATGAGTATGAATTGGTAGTTTGGGTTTTTTTTAAATGTGATCATAAAATTCACAGGTAGTAAATGGTGAGAAGCTAGAAGCAATCCCACTAAAACCAGGGATTAGACAAGGCTGTCCACTCTCTCCCTACCTATTCAACATTGTACTTGAAGTCCTAGGCAGAGCAATTAGACAACAAAAGGAGATCAAGGGGATACAAATTGGAAAGGAAGAAGTCAAAATATCACTTTTTGCAGATGATATGATAGTATATATAAGTGACCCTAAAAATTCCACCAGAGAACTCCTAAGCCTGATAAACAGCTTCAATGAAGTAGCTGGATATAAAATTAACTCAAACAAGTCAATGGCTTTCTGTACACAAGGGATAAACAGGCTGAGAAAGATATTAGGGAAACACCACCCTTCTCAATAGTCACAAATAATATAAAATACCTTGGCGTGACTCTAAGGAAGTGAAAAATCTGTATGATAAGAACTTAAGTCTCTGAAGAAAGAAATTAAAGAAGATCTTAGAAGATGGAAAGATCTCCCATGCTCATGGATTGGCAGGATCAATATAGTAAAAATGGCTATCTTGCCAAAAGCAATCTACAGATTCAATGCAATCCCCATCAAAATTCCAACTCAATTCTTCAACGAACTACAAAGGGCAATCAGCAGATTCATCTGGAATAACAAAAAACCTAGGATAGCAAAAACTCTTCTCAAGGATAAAAGAACCTCTGGTGGAATCACCATGCCTGACCTAAAGCTGTACTACAGAGCAATTGTGATAAAAACTGCACGGTACTGGTATAATGACAGACAAGTAGACCAATGGAATAGAATTGAAGACCCAGAGATGAGCCCACACACCTATGGTCACTTGATCTTTGACAAGGGAGCTAAAACCATCCAGTGGAAAAAAAGACAGCATTTTCAACAAATGAGCTGGAACAACTGGCGGTTATCATGTAGAAGAATGCGAATTGATCCATTCCTATCTCCTTATACTAAGGTCAAATCTAAGTGGATTGAGGAACTCCACATGAAACCAGAGACACTGAAACTTATAGAGGAGAAAGTAGGGAAAAACCTCGAAGATATGGGTACAGGGGGAAAATTCCTGAATAGAACAGCAATGGCTTGTGCTGTAAGATGGAGAATCGATAAATGGGACCTCATAAAGTTGCAAAGCTTCTGCAGTGCAAAAGACACCGTCAATAAGACAAAAAGACCACCAACAGATTGGGAAAGGATCTTTACCTATCCTAAATCAGATAGGGGACTAATATCCAATATATATAAAGAACTCAAGAAGGTGGACTCCAGAAAATCAAGTAACCCCACTAAAAAATGGGGCTCAGAGCTGAACAAAGAATTCTCACCTGAGGAATACCGAATGGCAGAGAAGCACCTGAAAAAATGTTCAACATCCTTAATCATCAGGGAAATGCAAATCAAAACAACCCTGAGATTCCACCTCACACCAGTCAGAATGGCTAAGATCAAAAATTCAGGTGACAGCAGATGCTGGCGAGGATGTGGAGAAAGAGGAACACTCCTCCATTGTTGGTGGGATTGCAAGCTTGTACAACCACTCTAGAAATCAGTCTGGTGGTTCCTCAGAAAATTGGACATAGTACTACCTGAGAATCCCACAATACCTCTCCTGGGCATATATCCAGAAGATGTTCCAATGGGTAACAAGGACACATGTTCCACTATGTTCATAGCAGCCTTATTAATAATAGACAGAAGCTGAAAAGAACCCAGATGCCCCTCAACAGAGGAATGGATACAGAAAATGTGGTACATGTACACAATGGAGTACTACTCAGCTATTAAAAAGAATGAATTTATGAAATTCCTAGGCAAATGGATGGACCTGGAGGGCATCACCCTGAGTAACCCAATCACAAAGTAACTCACACAATATGTACTCACTGATAAGTGGATATTAGCCCAGAAACTTAGGATACCCAAGATATAAGATACAATTTGCTAAACACATGAAACTCAAGAAAAGAACAAAGTGTGGACACTTTGCCCCTTCTTAGAATTGGGAACAAAACACCCATGGAAGGAGTTACAGAGACAAAGTTTGGAGCTGAGAGGAAAGGATGGACCATCTAGAGAGTGCCATATCCGAGGATCCATCCCATAATCAGCTTCCAAACGCTGACACCATTGCATACACTAGCAAGATTTTGCTGAAAGGACCCAGATAGAGCTGTCTCTTGTGAGACTATGCCGGGGCCTAGCAAACACAGAAGTGGATGCTCACAGTCAGCTACTGGATGGATCACAGGGCCCCCAATGGAGGAGCTAGATGGATCTGCATCCCTATAGGTGGAACAACATTATGAACTAACCAGTACCCCCAGAGCTCATGTCTCTAGCTGCATATGTATCAAAAAAATGGCCTAGTCGTCCATCACTGGAAAGAGAGGCCCATTAGACTTGCAAACTTTATATGCCCCAGTACAGGGGAATGCCAGGGCCAAAAAGTGGGAATGGGGGGGGGGGGGGATGGGGGACTTTTGGGATAGCATTGGAAATGTAATTGAGGAAAATACCTAATAAAAAATATATATATATATAATTCACAGGTAAGTTGACAAGAGAAAATAATCATCTTGAGTGAAATTACTCATACCTAAAAAGACAAATAGTCACTTATATGTCGATGCTAGCCGTTAAATCACTGATATAAGCAAGCTTCAATCTGTATAGCCGGGAGGGGGGGGGGATACTCTGCAGGAAAGGGAAATTGAATACATATTTATGGATGGGTAGGGAAGAGATTGGAACAGGATGATCAAATAAAAAGAAGTAAAGGAAGGGAAGGAGGGACAGATAAAGCCAAAAGCCATTTGAGAAATTGTATGAAACTTAATACAGTAGACGCTTCTTACACACACACACACACACACACACACACACACACACACACACACGTCAGGGCTTTAAAAAAAAAATTACAGGACCTTAGTTTGCCTTTAATTCCACCACTAGGTGGCAGAGGCACGCAAATCTCTGTTATTTCCAGGCCAGAGAGAGCTACATAGTGAAACCCTATATCAAAAAAAAAAAAAAAAAAAAAAAAAAAAAAAAAAAAATTACAAGTACTTTGTGTATATATTACAGCTTCTATGAGCAAGTGTGTAGTGTCTGCACTCTCCATCTATGTGCATTTCTTTTGCTCTTTCTTAGGCTTTTTCTTGTTTGGCTGTTTTGTTCTATTCCGATTTGTTTGCTTTGTTTTATTTTATTGCTATTCTTTAGAGGCTTGTTTGTAATTCTGAGAGATAGAAAGCTTGAAGATTAGGTATGAGAGGGGAGATGGGAAGGAACTGATAGAAGCAGGGGGAAGGGAAAACATAATATATTGCATGAAAAAAATCTATTATACTTTTTAAAAAAACAACATAGCTCAAATTGATCAACACATCAATTGAATGCAATTTTCTATCAAAATATGAACAATTTTCTTCAAGGAACAAGAAAAGTTAATAACAAAATATATAAGGAAAGACCAGGCATGGTGGTGCATGCTTCAAACCAAAGTAGAGTCAGGTATATCTCTATGAATTTGCCCCTAGTCTGGTACCCATAGGGAGCTCCAGGCCACACGGGGCTATATATGAGGCCCTGACTCAATAAATGAATGCCTTCAGAAGGTAAAACAATCCTGAAACTGTGGAAAAGCAGATAGGGGTATAGAGGGATAGGGACACATGACCTAGAAGAACTATAATACCTGACTTTAAAATATACAACTCGTAGGTAGGGTGTAATTCAGAACTTGAGAGGGATGGAACTAATACTGTAAGTTCTAGACCAAACTGAGCTATAAACAGTATCTCCTCACACACAAACTTTTTAAAAAAAAGGAAAGGAAAGGAAAGGAAAGGAAAGGAAAGGAAAGGAAAGGAAAGGAAAGGAAAGGAAAGGAAAGGAAAGGAAAGGAAGATGCTCCACAAAGTGAGCATGCAATGCAGAAGAAATAAAGCAGGCCCCTAATTCTAAACATGTACAGTTGGGTCATATCATTCCATAAAACCCAAAACTTTGTAACTATTAAAAGTGCAGAAGCGCTTCAAAAATCACCCCTCATCACAAAGACATCTTTAGATATGGAAAGCCCATGGGGAGGAGGGGGGAAAGAAGACACCAAGAACAACTAAAGCAAAAACTTAACTAATAAGGTTTCTAAGAAAATCTGTCCAAGAAAGGAAACCATCAACAAGATGAACAACCTGCAGAATGGGAAGTGAAGTACAAATTATTCATTAATAAGTGATATACTTGCAACATATGTAAGACATTCAACTCAAAAGCAAGAAGAGGGTGTGTTATATGACAGAGAATGTCTAAGAAAATATCTCATCATAGAAGTAAAAACCAAAACCACAAAATGTCATCTCATCCTCCCAAGTAGCTATAAAAAATAATAAGACAAAAATGACTGGTGTTAAGATAAAAGACTGTCCTCATATGCGCTGATAGTAAGAATGTAAATTAGCCCACTTAAGACTGGAGAGATGGGTCTTCCAGTCTGGACTGGTGCCCTGAGTAGACCTTGGGCACTAATTCTGTAGCCAGTCCCACAACTCCCAGAGAAGACCCACTCCCAGGAGCTCTTACACGCCCAGGACCACAGGACCACAGGACCATAGGATCCCTGGATCCCAGAATCCCAGGAGTTTTGCCACACCAGGATCTCAGGGTCCCAGAGGTAGCTTGACTCCCAGGAGCTCTGACACACCCAGGATCTCAGGATCACAGAATCACAGAGACAGCTGAACTCTGAGGAGTTCTGACACAACCAGGATCACAGGAAAGACAGACTTCAGTCAGATATAGCAAAGGCAGGTAGCACTAGAGATAATCAGATGGTGGAGGCAAGCATAAGAACATCAGCAACAGAAACCAAGGTTACTTGGCATCAACTTGGCAAAACTCTGATTTAAAAATCACATCTCATGATGATGATAGAGGATTTTAAGAAGGACGTAAATCACTCCCTTAAAAAAATACAAGAGAACACAGGTAAACAGCTAGAAGCCCTTAAAGAGGAAACACAAAAATCCTTTAAAGAATTACAGGAAAACACAATCAAACAGGCGAAGGAAATGAGCAAAACCATCCAAAATCTAAAAATAGAAATAGACACAATAAAGAAATCACAAAGGGAGACAGACAACCCTGGAGTTAGAAAACATAGGAAAGAGATCAGGAGTCATAGATGCAAGAATCACCAACACATACACGAGAGAATCTCAGATGCATAGAAAAGAATGACACAATATCAAAGAAAATGCAAAAAGCCAAAAGCTCCTAACCCAAAACATCCAGAAAATGCAGGCCACAACAAAAAGATCAAACGAAAAGGTAAGGCTAATAGAAGAGAACAAAGATTCCCAACTTAAAGGGCCAGTAAATATCTTCAACAAAATTATAGAAGAAAACTTTCCTAACCTGAAGAAAAGAGATGCCCATGAACATACAAAGAAGCCTATAGAAGCCCCAATAGATTGGACCTGAAAAGAAATTCCTCCAATCACATAATAATCAAAACACCAAATACACTAAACAAAGAAAGAATATTAAAAGCAGTAAGGGGGAAAGGTCAAGTAACATACAAAGGCAGGCCTATTAGAATTACACCAGAGACTATGAAAGCTAGAAGATCCTGGACAGACGTTATACAGACCCTAAGAGAATACAAATGCCAGCCTAGGCTACTATACCCAGCAAAACTCTCAATTAGCATAGATTACCTAACCCTAAACTTAACCCTGATTTTTTTTTTGGGGGGGGGGGGAGAACCGAGTTCTGGGTGCACTTCCTACAGCTCAAGATATTTCATGACAAAACCAAATTTACATATCTTTCCATAAATCCATCCCTAAAAAGGATAATAGATAGAAAACTCCAACACAAGGAAGAAAGCTACACCTTAGAAAAAAAGAAGAAAGTAATCTTTCAACAAACCCAAAAGAAGATAGGCACACAAAGATAATCCTACCTCTAACAACAAAAATAACAGGAAGTAACAATCACTTTCCCTTGGTATCTCTTAACATCAATGAACTTAATTCCCAAAAAAATGACACAGACTAATAGACTGGATAAGTAAACAGGACCCAGCATTTTAATGCATACAGGAAACGCACCTCAGTGACAAAGATAGACACCACCTCAGAGTAAAGGGCTAGAAAACAATTTCCAAGCAAATGGTCCCAAGAAACAAGCTGGAGTAGCCAGCCGTTTTAATACCAAATAAAATCGACTTTCAACCAAAAGTTATCAAAAAAGATAAGGAAGGACTCTTCATATTTGTCAAAGGAAAAATCTTCAATTCTGAACATCGATGCTCCAAAATTCAAGGGCAACCACATTCATAAAAGAAACTTTACTAAAGCTCAAAGCACACATTGCACCCCACACAATAATAATAAGGAGACTTCAATGCCCCACTTTCAGCAATGGACAGATCATGGGAACATAAACTAAACAGAGACACGGTGAAACTAACAGAAGTTATGAACCAAATGGATCTAACAGACATTTACAGAACATTTCATCGTAAAGCAAAAGAATGTACCTTCTTCTCAGACCTCATGGTACCTTCTCCAAAACTGACCATATAATCAGTCACAAAACAGGCCTCAACAGATACAAGAAGATTCACATAATCCCATGCACCCTATCAGATCACCATGGACTAAGGCTGGTCTTAAATACCAACAAAAACAATGGAAGACACGCATACACATAGAATCTGGTTGCTCTACTCAATGATGACTTGGTCAAGGAAAAAATAAAGAAAGAAATTAAAGACATTTTAGAATTTAATGAAAATGAAGACATGTCATACCAAAATTTATGGGACACAATGAAAGCAGTGGTAAGAGGAAAACTAATAGCTCTAAGTGCCTCCAAAAAGAAACTGGAGAGAGCTTACACTATCAGCTTGAAGGCACACCTGAAAGCTCTAGAACAAAAAGAAACAAATACACCCAAGAGGAGTAGAAGGCAGGAAATAATCAAACTTGGGGCTGAAATCAACCAGATAGAAACAAAAGAACTATACAAAGAATCAACCAAACCAGGAGCTGGTTCTTTGAGAAAATCAACAAGCTAGATAAACCCTTAGCCAGACTAACCAGAGGGCACAGAAACAGTATTATATTTAATGAAATCAGAAATGAAAAGGAGATATAACTATGAAATATATCTTAAAATAACTATTCTGTTTGTTGAATATTAACAGTTGAAAATATTAAAATCATGTTCTACACACACACACACACACACACACACACACACACAAAGACTGGAGAGATGGCTCAGCAGTTAAGAACGCCGACTGCTCTAATCCCCAGTACCACAGGGAAACTTATCTATCACCCATTTCAGGAGATCCAACACCCTCTTCTGACCTCTGAGGGCAACAGGCTTATACAACGTACACTTACATACATGGAGGCAAAATATTTATAAACATAAAATAAAAATCAATAAATCTTGAAAAATAGTTCAGTTATTATAGAAAACCTAAGTAATGTTCCTGAAGGGGGAGGGGGGAGCCACATGGTAGGGCAGTGGTGGCGCATGCCTTTGATCCCAGCACTTGGGAGGCAGAGATGGATCTCTATGATTACAGGCCAACCTGATCTACAGAATTAATTCCAGGTCAGCAAGGCTACACTGAGAAACATTTTCTTGAAACACTGAGACAGGGAAGGAGGGAACGTGGGAGAGAGGGAGGTAAGGAGGGGGCACACCAGCCTCATGCAGTTGCAAATGCCCAATCCCATATCTCTATAGTTCTAATACTGACATCAAGGATCACTTGACCCTAAGTGCCTGTGCAACAAAGCAAAAATCCTGTATTTCAAATAAAAATAAGTATATCGATCAACAGAATTATAAATAGAATAACCATATAATCCAGCAAACCCATTATTGGGTATATATCCAAATTAAATTAAATTAATACATAGAAAAGGTATCTATTCTGTTATTTTAATAAGAATACAATCCACAAATAGCAAAAAGAATCAGCCAATGAGTAATAAACAGATATACATATAAAATGGAATAGTATAGAAATAAGAATAAAAAATAAAGATCAATGATAAATGTTTCAATGGTTAAGAGCAATGGTTGCTCTTGCAGAGACTTAGGTTCAGTTCCTAATACCTACACAGGGGGTTACAACCATTTCCAATTCCAGTTCTAGAGAACCCAATACCTTCTTCTGGACTCCACAGGCACTGCACTGGTACCCAAACATACACACAGGGAGAGCATCTGTACATGCATAATAAAACTTCTTTTAAATAAAAACAAACTAGCCAGCCATGGCTGTGACTCTAGCTCTCAAGACGGGAAGACAACAGGATCACAAGTTTAAGGCCAATCTTAGCTATATAGTGACCTGAAGCTAACCAAGACTATAGAGCTAGACCCTGTAACAGAAAAAAATATTATTCCATCTCCAGAAATGTGTGTGGAAATGGATAATACTATGTGAACTAGTATATAAGTCAAAAACATTAAAAAAAAATACCCAATTTAAAAAGAAGAGAGAGAAAGACATGATTTATTCTTCCTTTCATTCCCCCTGAATTTCAGCATCATCTGTCTACAGCTTTTTTTTAATTAGGTATTTTCTTCATTTACATTTCCAATGCTATCCTAAAAGTCCCCCATACCCTCCCCCCCACTCCCCTACCCACCCACTCCCACTTCGTGGCCCTGGCGTTCCCCTGTACTGGGGCATATAAAGTTTGCATGACCAACAGACCTCTCTTTCTAGTGATGGCCGACTAGGCCATCTTTTGATACATATGCAGCTAGAGTCAAGAGCTCCGGGGTACTGGTTAGTTCATAATGTTGTTCCACCTATAGGGTTGCAGATCCCTTTAGCTCCTTGGCTACTTTCTCTAGCTCCTCCATTGGGGGCCCTGTGATCCATCCAAAAGCTGACTGTGAGCATCCACTTCTGTGTTTGCTAGGCCCCGGCATAGTCTCACAAGAGACAGCTATATCAGGGTCCTTTAAGCAAAATCTTGTTAGTGTGTGCAATGGTGTCAGCATTTGGAGGCTGATTATGGGATGGATCCCCGGATACGGCAGTCTCTAGATGGTCAATCCTTTTGCCTCAGCTCCAAACTTTGTCTCTGTAACTCCTTCCATGGGTGATTGTTCCCAATTCTAAGAAGGGGCAAAGTGTCCACACTTTGTTCTTCGTTCTTCTTGAGTTTCATGTGTTTTGAAATTGTATCTTATATCTTGGGAGCTTGCTGCCAAGTCTGATCCCCACAGTTCATATAGAAGGAGAAAACTTCCCAAGTTGTACACACACACACACACACACACACACACGCACGCACGCAGGCACGCAAGCACGCACGCAATAACTTTTCTTAAAAAAGATAAAGTAGGGATGGAGATATGGCTCCGTGGTTAAGAGCACTGACTGTTCTTCCAGAGGATCCAAGTTTGATGGCCAAAACAGCCACACTAAAACAGACATCTACCTATAACTCCAGTACCAGGAAATCCACCACCCTCTTCTGATTTCCTTGGCTACCCTGTGCACACACATATATATGCAGGCAAATCTCATACAAACACAAAAATTTTTTTTAGAAAAGATGAAGTAACCTTTCAATTTTTTCTAAGAAACTTTATGAGATTATTTATACATCAAGATAATACTCAGGCTGGAGAGATGGCTCAGCAATTAAGAGCACTGACTGCTCTTCCAGAGGTCCTGAGTTCAATTCCCAGCAACCACATGGTAGCTCACAACCATCTATAATAGCATTCGATGCCCTCTTCTGGTGTGTCTGAAGACAGGTACAATGACTCATAAAAATAAAATAAATAAATCTTTTAAAAAAAAAAAAGGATAATACTCATCTTGGTGAACAGCAAAGAGCAGAATGCTGTCCAGGTGTCACACACACGTGGGAAGCACAGCTGGCAGACTACCCAGTCATCTTCTACTCAGGCCATGAGGCCAACAACTTACTAAATCATGAATTTGTTGGATTTTGGAATGATTTTTGGTATTTTACTTATCTACTCTTGTGGGTACACAATGCATACCTGTATGTTAAGATATCGGAAGGCTGAGTACACAGAAGTTTACAGATTAACCCAGGACTTCATAATACCATTCACTAATGAAGCATTTTCCTCTATATTCATATTAAACAAAGCAGATTAAACATATACTTAATGGTTCACAAGTCAGAAATATACTAAAGACATAAAAAAATTGTATTTGTTTCAATAAAAGACATTCATGTATACAAAATAATTCAAACTAAATAAGCACTCAAGGGAAAAACTGAGAAAGCAACCTTAGTTTTTCACTCTATCAATACACATCAAATAATTTAAGCAGATGGATGACTTGAGAGTTTCATATACAGACAAATGCTAACACAGACATTTCTATACAAACGCTATGTATAGTGTATAAATAAGTACAGATGATTATTTTGTCAAAACTCTCATCAAAATCCAATACCTGTCTCCACAATATTTTCTGTTTCCGTCGTCTCCAGTCCATCCATGCTGTCCTCATCTTCCACTGTAGATTTTCCTCTACTTCGAGGCCTACAGCAAGAAATTAACTAATTAATTAAGCACATAAAATCAAATTATAAAATTTTTGCTTGGTTGTTTTTTGAGACACTCTCACATATAACCCAGCCTGGCTTTGGACTCCTAATATTGCTTCCTCCTCCTCCTCCTAACTACTGAGATGTGCACCATGGACTATCACACCCAGATAAATGTTGAATTTTAAGACTTAGATCTAAATACCATATAAAGCATACTTGGCAAATACAGCAAATAACATTTGAGCTTTCTCTTGCATAATAACACATTAAGTAATAAAAATTATTTTCTTCCTTAAAGCCTGAATGTAAGGACAAACCCATGTTAATAAATATCTTAAGTTTGGAACTACTAATTCAGGATTTTGCTTCTTTAAAGTGACATTTTCCAAAACTCCCTCTATATCCATTATTAGCTTTTGTATTTCTAATAAGTTATTTACAAAGTTCAGACTCTTAAAAGGCTGTAGTCTACATTTAGTAAAATTTAAAAGTGATACCTGAAAATTCCATTTACTAAAAGCTTATGTGATTGGGCCAGCAAGATCATTCAATGGGTAAGGGTACTTGCCTCCAACCCTGAGGACCTGAGTCAACTCCTGGGGACCCACATGTTAAAAGGAACAAAAGAACCCTGCAAGCTGTTCTCTGACTCCTACATGTGCACATGAATACATAGAACCACAGAAATAAGTCAAGTGTAATTTTTTTAAAAATTAAGTAGATTTAAAAGAAAAACAAAAACAAAAAGTGGCCAGACTTGGTAGTTCAAACCTTCATTTAATCCCAGCTCTCAGTTAGATCTTTATGAGCGTAAGGTCAGCCTAGTCTACACAGCAAATTCTAGGGCTACATAATGTGACCCAAATTTCTTCCTTAATTAATTAGTTAGTTAATTTTATCAGTATAATAATATAGAATAGAAAAGATGAGAGCAATCAATACAGCTTAGTAGTAGAGAATTTATCTAACATAAACAAGGTCCCAGGTTTAATCACCAACAGAAAAAATAATTATTTAATTAAGATCTGAAAGAGCTGCTCAGTGGACATCTTATTCATCAACTGCAACAAATACCATGGTTTTCTTCTGTTTTTAATTCAGAGCCAAAAACTAACACTTCATTTACAAAAAACAAACAAACAAACAAAAAAAACACACAAACTTGATTCCATCCAAGCACTCTTTTAGGTATATTTATTAGCCTTTGATCAATGGTGGTTCTCAATGGTAGGGAGCAGAGTTGATTTCTCCCAGAAATTATCTGGCAATGTCTGAACATGTTGTTTGTTGCCCCAATATGGAGTGCAGAAGCTACTCAACTCAGTCAGTAGAGTCTGGTAGTGCTGCTAAACACACTACAACACAGGAGGTGCCTCTGCCAAGAAATCAGCTAGTTCACCAGGTCAACAGTTTAGAGAACAGGGTCTAGTCTCTTGTCTATATGCAGCAACTACTAAATATATGAGTTCCATTTTTCACTTTATTTTTATGATAAAATAGAAACTATAAAATATTAAAAGATATTTAGGGCCTGAGTTCAGTTCCCAGCACCTACATTAGGAATCACACAATCTGATACACTCTTCTGGTTTCTGTGGGGATCCACACACAGTGGCATAAACACATAGACCCATACACACACGTATGAATTTTCTTAATCACAAGAAATATAAAGGTCTATTGTTCAAAAGAAATGCTAAAGTGGACTAGACACTCCATGAGTCTTAAGATTTGGTTCAAGAAATAACCTCCTGGTATTTTAAGCTGAAAGCTTTAAGCAACATTTGATTGGTCCTTCTGACCTCTTCATAGTAGTACATTGCATTTTGCCTGTTCTTTGGGTGGAACTATCTCACACAGCAACGATTCCATTGTATTCCCAGTACAATCACCTGAAACTTTCCACTACCTGGCTTCTCTTGCAGAGTACCTATATCTATATCTCTCCTAAGCTATCTTACCAATTCTGCCTTTGATTTCAGTGGTCAAAATCCATAAAGGGTCAGGAAAAAAAACAGCTCAGAGGTTAATGGTCACAGTCACCAAGCCAGATGACCTGAGTTGAGTTGCTCACATGATGGAAGTAGAGAATCATCTGACCTCTACACATGCATAGTAGTACATACCCATGTGGCAACACAAATATTCTAAAAATGAGTAAAATGCAAGAAAAATCCCTAAAGTTATCTACAGCACAGCAAGGAAATACCCAACTCCCAAGTTTAACACCTAAGGCCCTTTTAAACAAATGATAAGTTTGGCTTTCCATCTCCCCCCACCCCATGTACCTCTGGAAGATCCTTCCCTCCTAGATGACTTATGAAACATAAAAATAACCATTTTAGATGGAAAAGATGAGGATGTTTTCCTAAAATTATACAGCTTCTACAATTTTCAAGATGAGTAAAAAAGATAATTTTCCCTTTGAAATGAAATCTGTAATGCCAAGTTTGGTCTGAATAAAAATGGACTTAGTTACCAGAGAGTGAATTGCTTTGCAAGAATTAGAAGGATTAGGAGATGTGGCCTTCTTGGAAGAGGTTCAAAAGCCCATGTAGGGCCCAGTCTCTCTCAACCTCTCCACCTGGAGAATGTAGTTCTCAGCTACTGCTCTAGCACCATGCATGCCACCACACTCCCTGTCATGACAATAATTGACTAACCCTCTGAAACTGTAAGCAAGCACAACTTAAATGCTTTCTTTTATAAGTGTTGCCGCCTTGGTCACAGTGTCTCTTCACAGCAAAGTAAACTGACTAAGTCACCAAAGCTTCATGTCTCTGGCATTGAAGGCTTGTTTCACCATACCAGACATTTATTCTTAGTAAGAACAGAAATTGCTATAATTATTCTTTAGTGATATTTGTCATTATTAAAAGTCATTAGAGAAGCTGGAGAAATGACTCAGCATTAAGAAGAGCACTAGATGCTCTTCCAGAGGGCCTAGGTTCAATTCCCAGAATCCACATGACAACTCACAACTGCCTATAACTCCCATTCCAGAGGATCCAGTACACTCACACAGACATACATGCAGGCAAAACATCAATGAACATACATACATACATACATACATACATAAAAACACCTTTTTAAAAGTCATTAGAATTTGTATAATCTTTGGCCCAGGAAGGCAAGATGAGAATTTATCATGAATAAATAATAAAGCAAACAAAGTCATTAAATGAAGGATTTTCATTTGAGCATTGTATTTGTATTGGTTTGAATGAGAAATGTCTCCTATAGACTTAAGCATCTGAAAAAGTCTCCAGGTAGTACTGTTAAAAACTTATTATTATTATTTTATATCTTTAAAAAAAAAGTGTAGCCTTATTGGAGGAGGTGTGTCACTGGAGGTGGCTTCGTGAGTTCAAAGACTGGCACAATATCGGGTTAGCTCTCAACTTTACACTTGTGGCACATGATGAGCTCTAGACTTCCTGCTCCAGCTACCAACCTTCCCCATCATGATGAATTCTAAGCCTCTAGAATAGTGGATCTCAGCCTTCTTATGTTGTGACCCTTTAGTACAGTTCCTCATGTTGGGTAACCTCCAACCATAAAATTATTTATTTTGCTGCTACTTAATAACTAGTTTTGCTGCTGTTGTTATAAAACATAATATAAATATCTGATATACAAACTCCAACGAGGTTGCATCCCACAATTGAGAACCACCACCACCCTAGAAGCATACACCAAGTAAATCCTTTCTTTTATAAATTGTCTTGGTCATGGTATTTTATCAGGGCAATAGGAAAGTAACTAATACAGTGTTAAGTTTCAAAAAATAGATATGAAAGACCTGCAAGATAGTCAAATGGTGAAGGTACCCATCACCAAGCCTGACAAGCCTGACAACTTCATTTTGATGTTTAGGAGGCACAGGGTAGAAGACAATCACCTCCAGCAAGTTATCCTCTGACCTCCCATGTGAGTACCATGGCTCATTTGCCCTCCCCACATACACAAAAAACAAATTAACTGGAATGTAATTTTCAAAATGATAGGGTACCAGCAGAGATTTCTCCCTGTCCACCAAGAAAAGACTATTCAGATGAATTATTTAATTATTTATTATGTTGATATTCAGCATCTACTAAAATCATATACAACTACAGTTAATAACATATAAATCTTTTATGACTATTCTCCCTATGTGAAGAGAAGCAACTTTTTCTGCATGTTTTCTACACACATACAGTGTGTGTGCTTATGTGAATAAACATACTGTGTGTGTGTGTGTGTGTGTGTGTGTGTAAAACATACCAAGTAAAACCCTAACATAACGGTAATAATGTTTTCCTTGGACTTGCAAAGTGGATCAGTTGATTAAAGGTCTTTTGCACTAATATCAACAATCTGAACTTGATCCCCAGGATCCGTATATTAAAGAAAACCAATTCTAACAAACTGTCCTCTTACCTCCATGTGTGCCCTAACAGGCATGTAGGCATGCATGCGCACTCACACTCACACACACACAGTCAGGAAGTAAAATTTATCTGTGCATCTATGGAAGTATTCTAGAGTGGGGACAGAGGGGCACACTGGGTTAAATCATGGTATCTTTCAAAGGCTTACTGGGGAAATAAAAGTCCAGGGGCCTACGTGCCCCTTTTACTGCATCTATCACTTCTGCCACCTGCTGGCATTAGACTCCACCTTCTGAGGCCTTTCTTTCAACCAGGACTGAAGACTCTTCCAAGCTTTCTCCCAAGCTATGGTTAGGGACTTCTAGGTCTAAGTCATTCAGTTGTCTAGACTTGGAAAATGGTTCTTGACTCTCCGGTCTACAGATTATCACTGTTGTATTAGACCAATCCAATATAGTTTCTATTAATATGTATTATGTATACTGATTATACTGATTCCGTTCATCCAAAGAAGAACCTATCTAAACCTATGAGCATTCTAAAATATCAAACTACCTCCTAAGAATCAAACATTGTCATTAGCTACATTGAGGACTCTCTCACGTCATTAGTTACACAGTTACTAAACCAGAAACCCTAGAAAAAAAAATGATGAGAGAAAATGATGGCCAAGGATGAGAGACTTGCTCTAGAGCAGAGGGGATTCTATGAAACATGCTAAGTATAGACTGAGGTGGAAAGATAGTTTAAAAGTGTGTGTGTGTGTGTGTGTGTGTGTGTGTGTGTGTGTGTGTGTGTGTGTGTTTTAAGTGTATGTGAATTAGAGAAGATGAATGCGTAAGCTTGATGTTTTCTTCTTACTAGAAACGTAACTTTATTTAAGATGGGAGGAAAGTATTGAGGATATTGTGCAAGCTAAACAAATGATCAGTAAAGAGCCACAACCCCAGTTCCTAAAAACAAATGAAATTTCTCCCTGATATATTCTGCCTCATCTGTTGAAAAGGGATAATGGTATCTATCTCATTAACACATGTCTATTACTACAGTTTAGTATTCAGTAGTTACCTACACTTATATAAATTTTTATTCCTATTAGTATGGTAACATAAAAAACATTGATACTAAGACAACAACAGAGTCTCCTTAACAATCAATGCTTTTTTTGTTTGTTTTTTTAAAGGTTCATAATTGTGTGCCTTTATGTATGCTTGTGTACCTCTGGCATGGTGCCCAGAAAGGTCAGAAAAGGACATAGGATCTGCTGGAAATGATGTTACAGATGGTTGTGAAGCATCATGTGGGCAGCAGAAATCAAACCCAGATAGATCCTCTTTAAGAGCAACAAGTGCTCGCTAGGCCAGCTATCCATTCCCAAGTCACTTTTTAAACAACCTCAGTTCAAGCCCTGCCAGTGGTCCAACATTAAAAAATAATAAAATTTAAGATTATAGAAGGCATAAAGGGAAGAGAAAGAAATGAGAGAGGAAGGGGAACACCAAAGAAAATGAAGTCTGTATAGATAGTTTAAAGAAAGAAAGAAAGAAAGAAAGAAAGAAAGAAAGAAAGAAAGAAAGAAAGAAAACCACTTCAGTCCTGCCAGCCTCCCCCCCGGCCCCCCCCCCCCCGCGCCCCAACACACACAATCATGTTTAGTTAGTGTACAGGTTGCTGTGGAGGCCAGAGGCATCTGATGCCCCTGGAGCTGTGATCCATTGGTACTAGGATTTGAACCCAGGTTCTCTACAAGAGCAGTACACAGCCTTATCCGTGAGCCACCTCTCTAGCCCAGTACATTACTTCTTACATCACACTTAAATATTGCAACGTCTTTCCCCAACCTTCAAAACTAAATCAAAACTATTCCTTAGACTGACTTAAAATCCATACTACTTCTACAGTTTCATCTCTTGTCTGGTACCAGGCTTGCTAAACTCCTGGTAAATTTTATTCCTTCCATTACAAACTCACTCACGCCCCTCTCACCCAGTCCCAAGATGGCAGACCTATTGGTAAGGCCGGAGAGCAGACTGCCTGCCTGAAGAAACTACAAGAGCAAGAAAGATATACAGCAAAAAGTGGAGTTTCATAAAAGGATGGAGAAAGAGGTGTCTGGTTTCATCCAGGACAGTGAACAGATCAAGAAAAAGTTTCAGCCTATGAACAAGAAAGAGAGAGTGGAGCATACTACATGATGTGGTAGAGGTAGCTGGCCTCACATCCTTCTCCTTTGGAGAAGATGATGACTGTCACTATACCATGATCTTCAAAAAAGGGTTTGCACCCTCAGATGAAGGGCTAGACTGCTACCGTCATAGAGAGGCATGGGACCCCCCCAGAAGGCTGAGGAGAAGCAGAAGCTAAGGAGTTAGCTCAGAAGCAGGAGGAAGATGCAGCGCAGCAGGGAACCACGGTTGTGAGTCTTCCAGCAACTACAGGACAAGTATTGGCAAAGGAGCAGCCAAAGATGCAGCCTACATGCTACAGGCCAACAAGACCTATGGCTGTGTGCCTGTGGCCAACAAGTGGGACACATGCTCCATAGAAGAGGCCATGAATGAGATCAGAGCCAAATAATGTCTGCAGCAGAGTGGGGAAGAGTTGTCAACTACCTCCTAGGCATCCTACCAACTTGCTTTAACCTCCAGCAAGGCAGGGGCACGGATGGACAAGGCTGCTATCAGGACCCATCCTGGAGCTCCATTTCTAAACTATGAGGTCCTGCCAGGTGCCACTCAGGCTGGAGGAGAAGTAGGTGCTTATCACTGCTGGAATCTGGATGTATGGTTAGAGAGAGAGAGAGAGAGAGAGAGAGAGAGAGAGAGAGAGAGAGAGAGAGAGAGAATGAATGTGTGAGTATACGTGAGTAAATGTGTGAGTGGGTATTTAATCTGCATTATTCTCTATTACCCTTGGAACTTTCTTCCCCATGGGCCTGGGGTTACTTTACATTGAATAGATACTGTTTGACAATGAGCCCGCTCCCCCCTCCCAAAAAAAAAAAACCTCACTCACGTGGTACAGCTTTTGCACAAGCTACTCCCTCTGCCTGCAAAGTACCTCTATTTCCTCCAATAATCCCTCAGCAATCAAATAGGTAGAAATCAAAACTATAATGCTTTTCTGACTTTTAAAATCCTTACTTTTTAAAGATAACATTCTCAATTACTTATAAGTAACACCATGCCTGGTTTGAAGTAATGCAAGAGGGCAGGTTGTGGTTGTTTTCTAAGGAGAAAAAGAAGGAACACCTGGAGCTGGATAAGTATGGAAGTGGGGAGAATCCAGGAGGGGATGGGGAAGGAGAAACTATGATCAGAATATATTGTATGAAATTTCAAATAAAAAAATAATTAGGGCTGGAGAGATATTCAGCGATTAAGAGAACCGACTGTTCTTCCAGAGGTCCTGAGTTCAATTCCCAGCAACTACATGGTAGCTCACAACTATGTCATAATGAAATCTTATACCCACTTCTAGTACACACGTGTACATGCAGTTATACATTAAATTTTTTAAAGCACACAAAAATATTAATTACATGCCTATAGTATCTATACTTCCTTCCAGCTTACCAGTGTACTAAAAATACAGTGCAAGATAAAACAAAATTCCTAAAACTAGGCCATTTTTTTGGTTTGTTTGTTTGTTTGTTTCCCCAACACAGTATAGGGTTTCCCTGGATGTTCTGAATTTCATTTCGCAGACCAGGTTGGCCTTGAATTCACAGTCACCTACCTCTGCAGTGCTGGGAATAAAGGGACATGCCCCCATGCCCGGTCACTGTACTTTCTAGTACATATGAAAATCTCTATGCAATACATCATTTACTTTCTTTAGAAAAAAAAAACTATTTTTCAATAATATATTTTATCAAAAGTAATAATAAATGAACTAAAGCTGGTGTGTGTTGTTGTTTTAGGTTAAGTGATGACAGGATAGGGGATTCGTTACATTATTCTCTACATACTTACATATAACCAACCATTTTTTTAAGATAGAAGAGTTTCTAAGAGTAAAGGGAAAAGGATATCCTTAGGAAGGAAGGTGGATAATTTTTAACAAGGATAAAGGAATCACCAGTGGAAAGTCTCATGAAAGAAATTATTGCAGCAAAAAGACCTTTGCTGAAAAGTATCAGCAGAATAAAGAACTCAGACAGAGCTTAGCGGAACTGTGTTAGTGCAGAGCCTCCAGTACATTAAAACACAAGTCCTATGAGAAGACTGCCTCGTTCAAATTCTGGCTCTACAACTCTCTGGAACTCTTTGTTGAAAAGGAAAACAGGAGTAACAACCTCCATTCAAAAGATTTCATAACAACTAAACGTGAAGATGCTTACACAGTTTTTCTAAAGTGCTGCTTCACCTAAGTTCTCATTGTCTTCATCTAGACTACAGACAGAACAGGCTCTCAAAGGCCAAGGAACTTGTGAACTCTCTTGGGCATTGCACAGATTACACTGACAGTCCAACTGGCTTTTTTTCCTCCTGGGCATACAGCTGATTAACATTTTTGTGAATTTCCCTTACATGTGATTGAGATGAAAGCACTACTGACAGGAGACTCTTATCCACTCACAGTACTTGTCCCAAACCTCCCTAGAATATGTAACTCCATCACCTCGTCTCTTCGTGGCAAAGTCAACACTTGAACCACCTTTTCACATTGAGTGTTGACATCAGAGATCAGGCCAAGTTCTACATGACTAAGTTAGTTACCTAGCATGGCTCCAACTAACAGTTTTCTTTGTGGATTCATCATAACAATCAACATTTTAAAGAAAGGGAAAATAACAAATTCAGGAATTAGCAAGGCATAGTACCACAGGCCTGTAATTCCAGCACAGACTCATACCAAGACACCAGAGTGGTCTACCTAACAAATTCCAAGCCAGTCGGGGTTACACATATAACCCATCTCAATAAGAAAAGAAGATCAAGGAGATTACTCAGTGAGTACAAGCACTTACTACATACACCTGACCAGTCTGATAATTCTCAGAGCCCATAAAAGTATCCCGTTAATCCAGGACTCCTATAGTGAAAGATAGGAAGTAGAAAAAGAGAATCACCCAGAAACTGGTTTATGTAGCTCAGCAGAAAAAAAACAAGAAACAAGGTGGAAGGCAAGAACATTGCCCAAAGTTATTCTCTGATTTGCATGTGTGACCCACACAAAATATTTTAAATATATGAATGACGGGGTCCCTAAAAAGCCATCGCTAGGCATGGATTTTACTACATAGACCAGAGAAGACAAAAAATTTTAAAGTAAAAGTAAAGGGGGGGAAAGGCAAGAAATGAAATAAACAACAACAACAAAACTACAGTCAAGCACGCAGTCATGCATGCACTGGGAGACTAAGGCAAGAAGACCACAAGACCATTCTGGGCTAAAGAGTGAACTCAAGGTGCACATGTGAATAGAGACAGTATTACAAGAGAATGTTTAGTACAATCCCACTTGTTTTGTTTAAATACCATTTTTAAAAAATTTTTATGTTATGTGCTCTGATGTTTTGCCTGCATGCATGTCTGTATGTCAGATCCCTTGGAACTACAGTTGTAAGCATCCATGTGTGTGCTGGGATTTGAACCTGAATCCTCCTGAAGAACAAGACCATGTTCTTAATTACTAAGCCATCTCTCTTAGCCCTCTTTGTCAGGTATGGTGTCATATATCTATAATCTCATGATTCCAGAGCTTGAGGAAGTAGTATGATAAATTTAAGGACATTTGAAGCTACACAGCAATACTGCTTCCCAAAAATAATATTGACCAAAAACAAAAAGCTAAAAACATTCTGTTGTAAAGTACTTGGCTGGCATGCATGAAATCCTGGGTTCTATCCCAGAAGCCACATAAAACTAAGCATAGTGGTCGATACATGTAATACCAGCAGTTAGCAGGAGTAACAACATAAATAGTAAAGACAAGCTCAGGATACATGAAATTCTTTCTCAAAAAATAAAAAAGCAAATACTCCTATGTACTCATGTTTCATTGCATACAGCATCTTATCTACAAGCCAGAAATGTGGAGACAGAATGATCAAATGATCACCACCGTACTTGTGATTTATACCATTTGTTAGTTTATGGTAAACGCACACAACATGTGTTAAAACACTTTAAAATAAGCCAGATGTGGTGGCATACATCTTTAATCCCAGCGCTGGAGGCAGAGACAGGTATATCTCAGAGTTCCAGGATAGACAGGGCTACACAGAGAAATAATAATTATTAAAAAAAAACTTTAAAGATATATGATTAATAATAATGTTAAATGATCAAAACCAAACTCCCAAACTCCTATATTATCATCTTGTGAAGTGAAACATCAAGGCTAAGGGAAAATATTAGGATGTTTTATAACGAACATATTATTTAATCAATCTCATTAAAGTGGATGTATTTATACTTAAGTAAATATATGTTTTAAATTCTCTTTTAGGATATTTTAATGTGTATGAGTACTTTGCTTACATGTGTATAGGCACACCATGTTCACGTCTGGTACTCAGGCTGGCCTTGAACTCAGAAATCCGCCTGCTCTGCCTCCCGAGTGCTGGAATTAAAGGCGTGCACCACCACGCCAGGCTAAAACCTGTCTCTCTTTAAGATGCTTTTCTGAAGCATTTTGTCCAGGCAACTCAAAAGAAGAAAAATGGTATCAGAAATACAGACAGTAAGTTTTTTTCTGAAAGATAGAAGCCCTAATGCTCAGGTACCCTTGGATGTAACTTTATTTAAAAATAGAGCTGCCTTTAAGGTAAAATGAAGTTAAAATGGACTTAAGATGTAGTCTGATGGGGCCGGGGAGCAGGGCTAGAGAGATAGCTCAAAGGTAAAAGTTATTTGTTGCTCTTGCAGAGGAACTGGGTTGGTTCAGTTCCCAGCACCAATATGGTGGTTCACAGCCATCCATTAACCTGGTTCGAGAGGATCCAACCTCTTCTGACCTTTATGGGCACCTAGCACAAAGCTAGTGCACATACATACATTCAGGCAAAACTCTATCTAACATAAATAAAATGAATAAATCTTATCTTTGTAAATTAACAACAACAAAGAAGAAGAGAAGAGAAAGAAAGAGAAAGAGAGAGAGAGAGAGAAAGAAAGAGAAAGAGAAAAAGAGAGAGAGAGAAAGAGAAAGAGAAAGAGAGAGAGAGAGAGAGAGAGAGAGAGAGAGAGAAAGAGAAAGAGAAAGAGAAAGAGAAAGAGAAAGAGAAAGAGAAAGAGAAAGAGAAAGAGAAAGAGAAAGAGAAAGAGAAAGAGAAAGAGAAAGAGAGAGAAGGAGTCTCAGGGCTGTTGAGGTGGTGGCTCAGCAGGTAAAGGCACTTGTTGCCAAACCTGTCAACAGGAGTGCAATACTCATGACCCACAGCATAGAAGGAGACAACCAACTCCCACAAATTATCCTCTGACTTCCATATAGGTGTGTGAGCATGAGCATGCATGCACACACACATACAAGTTTAACAAAATGACATCACAATTCAAACAAACAAACAAACACAAAAAAAGCAAGACCATGTCAACACACAGTAAGAATACAGCTAATCTGCAAACCAAACTGAAAAGCCTAAAAAGAATGAACTCAACTGATTTGGATTTTCAGCTTCCAATAGTGAAAGAAACAAAGAGGGAGGTTCTATTATTTTAAGTAGCTACTCTGTGGTAATTTGTTAGTACCACAAAGGAACTGGTGGAGGCAGAACTAAAAAGTACTCTGTTAGATACTTTCCTGAGGACTTGAGGTCTAAGTTCAGAAGTACACACCAATATGACGAGTAACCCTCATACTAAGAGGAAAATGGTCACTACAGAAACTACAAACAACCAATCGGGCATATGAGTTAGGGGGGTGGGGGGTAGTGAGGAGGGAGGGAGGGAAATCACAAGCACAGGGTAACAGACACTTAAGACTCCTCCCCATTTTCTATCAAGAAAATACAGGCCCAGAAAGTAAATGGCCATGGTCAGTTTGAAAGTGGAGCCAACTCTCTCAGATCCTTCCCACCTCTGATAGTTTAATCTTAACTAACAAACAAAACAAAAATAAGGAAGCTCAAAAGGAAAAACAAAAAACTTTTTTGATTCTGAGATATGGAAAAGTAGCTTTGGCTTTATTATTACTTATATAAATTCATCCAAATGGGTTCCTCCACATTTTGAGTGAGTCACTGTGGCATAACTAGTGAGGCCTTGTCTTGCAATAACACTAAAGGAGGAGACTTAAATTATATGGAAACGACTGAGGGGGCTATATATAGCACAGAGACTACTTCATACACATTCTAGTAACAGGGAATCCTCCAGAACTCCAACTTCTTATCTTATCAGCTCTTCAGTGGACTGGTCCATATCCAAAGACAAGTTAACTATTGCTCAATTCTGCTCCGTGTCTCCACTACACATATGCACTCTTGCACACACAGATGCACACCGTGATATTCGGTTAGCTTAAAACAAAAACAAACACCAGGAAAGAAACAAACCCCATGTCCCCCTCTGCCACTCCTGCCTAGCTTTCACATGGGCTCTGAAGACCTGGGCTCTGGGCCTCATACTTGCCCATCAGGCGTTGTATCCACTGAGGCATCTCTGCAGTCTCAACTGTAACTATGTAAGACAAAGTGTAATACAAGGGTAAAGAAAATAAAAACGTATAATGCCTTACATCTAGTCAATAGCAAAACTTCATTGAAAATAAAAGTCTTCCTGGGCTCAAGCCCCAACATTCAGATGAAGGGGAAGAAATCTTATTTATCATTATTATACTCTCTCCTCACCTGGAAAAACATTTCTCTGGGCAAATTGGTAAGAAAATAATACATTATATATAAGGCACATTAAACTGATCTCCCTCCAAATCCTCAATCAATCCTTCCAAAAAAAAAAAGAATTCTATGGGACTAGAGAGATAGCTCAGTGATTAAAGAACAGCTGCTGCCCTTCTAGACAATCCAAGTTCAGTTCCCAGCACCCACAACAACTGTCTGTATGTAAGTCTAGCTCAAGGACTTACAACACCTTCTGGCTTCCACTAGCATGTCTGTAACATATGAACATACATACATGGAACAAATAAGTAAGTCTTGGGGGTGGGAATTCCATATGAAAAAGGACATAAGTAAGTGGATATATTTTAAGTTGTGGAATATTGTAACTCTAGAAATTTTATGACATAAACCTAAATTAATTTTCTTAGATATGTGTTTTTAGCTGGACAGTGGCGTCTCACACCTTTAGCTCCAGCACTTGGGAGGCAGAGGTGGGTGAATAGCTGAGTTCGAGGCCAGCCTGGTCTACAGAATGAGTTCCAGGACAGCCAGGGCTACACAGAGAAACCCTGTCTAGCCTAACAGTGACAGTACACACCACTAATCTCAGCGCTCTGGAGGCAGATATGCGGGAACAGGCCAGCTTAGTCTGCAGAGAGTTTTCCAGGAGCGCCAAGGATACAAAGAGAAACCCTGTCTCAAAACAGCAGCAAACAACAAGCAAAAAAAAAAAAAGGACAGGACAGGACAGGAAAGCGTTTTTTAAGCTCACAACTCAGAAGTTAGAAGAAGTCTACCAGGTAAGTATACCAACGTGAATACTGTCTATGCACAACAGTGTCCAGAACAGGAAAAGCTTCAAAGTAGTCACTCAATTGAAGTCATGACCTATCATACAAATGTATTAGTGAGCTACATTATTTGAATAAGACAAAAGGATAACTTTAAACATTCTTTTTACTAAATTTCAGGTATTTCCTCTTGGCCCCACTTGTCCATTTACCATTCACCTGGTTAGTAATTATTAATAATCAATACCTATTCAAAGGTTAAAATGATGAGCTTCGGACCACTTCATTACTTTTCCCCTTACGTGTTTTAAAGGCATTGTGCTCAGTGTTCCATATGCATGACCATTAAATGCTCTAGGCTTAATGAACTTGTCCAAAATGTTCCATTCTGATACACATACAGATACATACCGTGTGTGTGTGTGTGTGTGTGTGTGTGTGTGTGTGTGTGTGTATCTAAATAATAATTATGAAAGATTATTTACAAGTCACCACAGAGTAATGGCCAACCCAACAAAAACCCACTTCATTATTAGTGACCCAATCACATATCCTCCTAGCTCATATTTTGTTCCTTGTTATAGAATACACCTCCCATATGAAGCTGATGTACACATTATGGCTTTCCCAGCCTCAGTTATACCTACTACATGGAAGCACGCCTAGTCGAGGCCCCACAAAGATCTGAGAGAAAAACTTATAAAGGCTTCAGTAAATGTTTATGTTCCAAATGAAAGAGGTATGTGAGCAATGCCATCTTTCTGACAATGACTGTTAATGCAAATCCTCTTTTTCCTCACACCCTCTATCAATAATATTCCATAAATCCTTAGAGCTGGTCCTGACAACATGAAGAATCACTTCAATATGCCTACTTCTCTCTTCCTCTAAACCCTCTCTCCTGGCTGCTTATGGTTCTCATAATAGTAAGCCTGCTTCTCCCGTATCCTCTCATTCTCTTCTCAACAAAGCTGTAGTATGAGCATTTTTTTTCCTCCTTTAGGGTGCTAAAGGTTGAACCCAAGGCCTCACCTATACCAGGCGCTCTGAAAGGAACATTTTAGGTCACTTCTCTGCTCAAAAGCTCCCACAGGCATCTCTTCCCACATAAAAGTTCTCCCAAGGTCCTACATGGCCTGACTCCCAATACTTTGCTTACTTGCCCTTTATCACACTGTTCAGTCCTGATGCCTCTTTTCAATTCAGTTCTATGAAAAACTCAAGCACAAGAGCCTTTTTGCATTCATTGCTCCCTATGCTAATCCCCCACATCCACACCAGCCTCTGCACTCTCACAGTCGTCCCTTTTAGATTCAGTCATCTTACTGAAACCTCCCTAATCAGCTTACTAACCCAATACTGCTCGCTGTTCTTATCCTGTCCACTACTTTATTATTTCAACAATAATTAACATTTCATACATAATGAAATGTTTACCTATGTTAGTTTGTCTTCTCCCTCATCCTCATCAAGTTCCATTATCTTGTTCTCTATTTCCCATGGTAACATTATATTTTTCATATATTATAGCTGCTGAATAAATTTATCTAGCAACCACCAATATGGTGAGAATGAAAGGAACCAGAAGGGGGAACATATCTAAGTCTGTGACAATTTCATATGCTACTGAATTATATCTGTGAGGAAAATTTCTACTTGTTGAAGCCATTTTTTTAATTAAGGTTTCTGACATTTGACAAGACCTGAATAAGAATGTGCAGGAAAATAAATACAAGTGAAATATGAACTAGTGGGGATGAAGTATGAAGTGTTTGTATAGTACCATGCACAAAGTCTTGTTTAATTCCCATCCTACAACCCAGAAAAGACTACTGTAGGGATGTAGCCCAGTGGTAGCATGCTTGTCTGGTATGCATGAAACACTGGGTTCTATCCCCACACCCTAAAAAACTGGGTATGGTGGTACATGCTTATAATCACAGTACTTGGAGAGTGGAGACAAAGACGGAGATATCACAGTAGGTAGGATGATAAGGAGCTTGCCTTTCAATTATTAAGAACCTAAGCTGAATCCTCAGAACTCACATTTTAAAAAAGAGGACATGGGGCCTGGTGATGGTAGCACACACCTGTGATCCCAGCCTGGTCTACAGGGCTACAAAAAGAAACCCATGAGGTCCTTTGAATATGCTTGACCCAGGGAGTGACACTATTTGGAGGTGTGCCCTTGTTGGAGAAAGTGTGTCATTATGAGTGTGGGCTTTGAGATCCTCCTCCTAGCTGCGTGGAAGCCAGTATTCTGCTAGCAGCCTTCAGATGAAGATGTAGACCTCTCATCATCTCCTGCACATTCCTGCCTGGATGCTGCCATGTTCCCACCTTGATGATAATAGACTGAACTTCTGCACCTGTATGCCATCCCTAATAAAATGGTTGCCTTATTCATGATGTCTATTCACAGCAGTAAAACTAACCAAAACACCTTGTGTCAGGGAAAAGGAAAGGAAAGGAACAGAACGGAAAAGAAAGGCTGAAGCAATGACTGAGTAGTTAAGGACTGAGTTCAGTTCTTAGCACCCACATTAGGTAGCTCACATCTTAAGTTCTTCTGGCCTCCACAGGTACCTACATGCATGCACACACAAACGTAAATGCGCGTGCACGAACACACACAAATAAATGTAAAGAAGGTAAAAATCAAATAGGGAAGGTGCTTACTTGTTAATACCAGCACTAGCAAGGGAGAACTGAGAAGAGCCCATTACTGCCTACCAAGGACTAGGGTTCCAGACATGTGTACACATGGTTTTTATATGAGAGCCAGGAATCTGAAGTCAAATCCTCAGGCACTTTACCAACTGAGCTATCTCCTTAGCCCCTTATGGTATTGTTATTGGTTTTGCTTGTATCAGGGTCTTCCTCTGTAGCCATCACTGACCTGGAACCCACAATCCTCTGTCAGCCTCTGCAGTACTAGAATAACAAGTATGCACTAACCACCACACACAGTTACGTTTTAATTTTACACATGAAATAATCATTCTATTACCCATATTCACTGCCAACAGCAAAGAAACAATAGTTTACTCTGACAACTGTTCACTCCTCCTAACCTCTGCAAGTCATCTTTATATGCATTTATCTGCCCACAACCCAGTAAATGATACTGTGATCCCATTTAAAGCTGAAAAAACCTGCTACATGATCTTATCAAATGGCTACTAAGCAGAAAGACTAGGATGAGAATCTGACTACCAATGCCAGATTGAAGTGGAAACTTAAGGTTCTTTGGAAAAGTCAATTGTGTCAGATGCTGTTTTGCTGGAGCAAACAAGTAAAGGAGTGTTTTCCTGAGTGGACACGGGTGAAAGGATGTTTTACTAAGACAGACTTGTAAAGAAAGGTTTGTTTCACTGAAGCAGACACAGGAGAGAGAATATTCTGCTAAAGCAAGAATGTGAAAGGACACATGAAGAAAGATTCTTTGTTAATGACAGATTCTTATTAGTCTGCCTTGCACTGCATAATTGAGCTCCATTTGTTGAGGCTCCATTGAGAGAAATGCACCAAAAACCTTCTGGTGGTGTCCTGAAGCTTCTTGCTTCCACATACTTGGGCTGATTGGCTAAGTGATGTCATCTAAGACGGATGCATGAGCTGAGGCAAGACTGGTGGAGCACATGTGATGTTTGGAGGGAGTATAAATAGGATTTAACAGACTGTCACTTCTTGGTCTTGCTTCTTTGCTGATCATCTCTTTGTTGAGAGAGACAAGGCAGAGAACTTCTCCTGGTGTCCCTGCTGGTCCAAATCCCTCCTGCTGACTTCTTGCCCATTCAGTTGAAGCCTGGCTGTTCTTGCTAGGCTGTGTCACCACTGCTACTGTCCCAACACTACTGAACTGGACTGCCAATATATCCGTGAAGCTGACAGTTTGTGAGTGGATCAAGGTGCTGCTGCTGACCTGTGAATTGAACTGCTGATTTCCTAACAATGCAGATGGGATTTGCTCCAACGAACCATTCCTAAACAGGTCCACTTCTCCCATATCATAATGACCTTTCTTTTCCACTACTTCTGGTGAGTGGTGGGCTAGAAGGAAGGTTAAAGCATTTAAGAACCACCATAATAAGTAGACACTGAAAAGAAATTAAAGCTACTCCACAGAAAAACATTGCCAGCCCACAAACATCGTTCTGTCAAAAATGAAGTGTTCTCCATCATGCTGCTTGTTCCACTTATGACCTTTGTCTTAAAAACACTTGTATTATCTATCTAACTATTTATTTTTGGGGGAGGAACAGATGTCATAGCACACATGTGGAGGTCAAAAAAAAAATTAAGGAAGTCAGTTCTCTCCTACCATGTGAGTGCCAGAACAATTCTGGTTGTCAGGATTGGCAGGGAGCACAAACCTCAGCCTCCTGTGTACTGGGATTGCAGGTGTGCATTCCTACCAATACCCTGTTTTGGGTTTTTTTTTTTTGGGGGGGGCCATGTGGAGAGGAGTATTAAAGACTGAAGTAGGTCCTTGTACACGTTAGGAAGAGCTCTCTCAATGAGCTACATTTCCAGCTTTCCATCTACATATTTTGACTATCATTTCATTTTAAACTTTTTTTTGTCAAGGTTTTTCTTTCAAAACTGCTGCTTGAATATTATTTGTTTTATGTCATGGCTCAAAAGTCTAACCAAAAAGTCATAAATGTTAAGGCCTGGTTAGATGGCTCAGTAGGTATGTGCACTTACTGTGCAAATATGGGGATATGAATGCAAATCCCCAGGACTCATGCAAAAAAGTGAGCATTTCTTCTCCTTCCCTCAGATGCTGCACACCATCCCTTACTCGGCTTCTCACCAGACTTTTGGAATCAAGCAATTCCTGGCCAAGAAACAAAAGCAAAATCATATTATTCCCCAATGGACTCATGTGAAAATTGATAATAGAGGTATAAGGAGAACCAAGCTCACATAATGGCATGACTGAGGAGCTCAACATTTTTAGCCTCTTTAAATTTGGGGTCTGGTTTGCTATTTATTTGTTCCACATGACCTCTAACTGGCTTGTTCAGTAGTAAAATACACAACAACAACAACAACAAAAACAGCTGGGCATGATCCCACAATGACTGTAACCCTAACAAAGAGGATCCTGGGAGCTCACGAGACATCCACCCTAGCTAACGTGGCAAGCTTCAGTGAGAGATCCTGTCTAAAAGGGAATACAGCAGAGTGTGAAAGAAGATACTTGACCTCTTGTTTGTTATTTGTTCCACATGACCTAATCAAAAAAGCAACTTGTCCACAGATGTGAAAAATGGCAATCAAAAAAGCAACTTTCAGGGCTGGAGAGATAGATGGCTCAGCAGTTAAGAGCACTGACTGCTCTTTCGAAAGTCCTGAGTTCAAATCCCAGCAACCACATGGTGGCTCACAACCATCTGTATTGAGATCTGATGCCCTCTTCTGGTGTGTCTGAAGACAGCTACAGTGCACTCACATACATTAAAATAAATAAATAAATAAATAAGTAAATCTTTTTGTTTGTTTGTTTGTTTGAGACAGGGCTTCTCTGTATAGCCCTGGCTGTCCTGGAACTCACTCTGTACACCAGGCTGGCCTTGAACTCAGAAATCCGCCTGCCTCTGCCTCCCGAGTGCTGGGACTAAAGGCGTGTGCCACCACGCCCGGCAAATAATTTTTTTTTAAAATAAGGGGGAAAAAAGCAACTTTCTTTTCCTCACCTAACCCATTAAAAATCTATTAGCAGATCTTATCATTGAACCCTTCCAAACATTTAAGATCATTTCTCTCCTTGACCACCACACTAACCCTACACTCGATCTACCAAATCAACTATTTCAACATCCCTACTAATCTACAAGGTTAAAATGCTCCAATAAGAGCAATTATATAACCAATTTCATAAATTGATGTCAAACATCCCAGTTCCTGGGGCTACAGAGGTGGCTCAAAGGCTAAGAGTATTTGCTGTTCTTCCAGAGGATTCAAGTTCTGTTCCCAGCATATATGTCAGGCAGTTAACACCACCTATTACTTCAGCTCCAAAGAATGGCACCTTCTCTGGCCTCTGCAGGCACCAGCACAAATGTGCTGGACAGTCAGGGAGACAAGTAAATAAAAATACAAATAAACTGTTTAGAAAAAAACAAACAACTTCTACTCATCCATGCAATCACATGATCAGTTCCCAGGCATGCAGCCATTGTATGGTCAGCTCCTCACCATCCAGGCCAAAAAAAAAAAAATCAGCTTATCATTATACATGCAATCACTGTATGAGGAGGACCCTGTGTACCTCCCAAATATGACTTCCTATAGTGCTCCTATTACAAAATAAAACTGGCTTTTTAAGACATGAGTGTCTCCTGAATATGGCACACCCACTCTGTTCTGTGGTCCTCACAATGAGCTACATGCTCTTATTAAATAAAATTACTCCCGACTGTGCTGAAGAGATGGTTCAGGGATTGAGAGCACTTACCGCTCTTGCAGAGGACTCTGGTTCAAATCCCAGCACCTACATGGAAGCTCACATCTATCTATAACTCCATTCCCAGGGGATCCAATGACCTTTTCTGACACCAGAGGATACCAGGCATGCAGATGGTGCACTTACATACATGTAAGCAAAACATTCATATACATAAAATAAACTGAAATAAAACTTCTCACAGCTACCTCATCCACCAGGAAATACAAGTTCAATGTCATCACACAACAAGCTTTTCTGAAATCTAACATTTATCAGATCACAAACGCTGTTAGTACATTACCATATGTACTTTTGCTTATAGAACTTACTATATCTGAAATTAAATTTGTTGTCTCTCAGCAATCAAATATTTTCTCCACAAAGACAGGTGCTAGAACCCCAAGTGTCTAAAATAATCTAGTAGATAAAAAGAGCTTACAACATAAAGCACTGTGACCTAAGTTTGATCTCTGAAAGTTGTCCTCTGATCTCCACTTGCATGCCATGGCACCACTCAGGCACCCAAACTATCTCTGTCACATACACATACATCACCCTATTACTATTACCACCACTACACACACACACACACACACACACACACACACGACAATTTTTTAATTTACTAAATAAAATAGCATAATCATTAGCTTAAGTGAGATTCAATTTTGTACCCTTGATCAAATTTTTTTACATGTACTGGTGTTTTGCCTGCGTGTGCACAATGTATGTGCACTGCCTGCAGATACCAGGAGACAGCCTTGTCTTATTCTACTGGAACAGAAGTTACAGTTATGAGTTGTCATGTGGATGCTGGGAATCAAACCTGGGTTCTTTGGGATAGCAGTGAGTAAACCATGAGCCATTTCTCCACAGCCCCACCTGGATACATTCTGAGAGACATGAGAGATGTTTTGATGGTTAGTGTTAACTGTTATCAACTTGACAGACTCTAGAATCACTGAAGAGATGGGCTTCTAGGAATACGAATGAGGGGTTATGCCAGTGATTGTGTTAACTGACGTAGAAAGACTTGCCCATTGTGGGTGATACCGTTCCCTAGATAAGGGATCCTGGACTCTAGTCTAAAGTATAGAGAGTAAAACTGAACAGGTTTATCCATCTCTGTTTCCTGATTGTGGATAATAAATGACAGGATGCTTCAGTCTCCTGCCTTGATTTCCCCACCAAGATGTAAAATATTATACACTAAAATAAGTACTTTCTCCATTAAACTGATTTAGTCAGGGTATTTTATTACAGCAATGGAACAGTAACTAAGATAGACATATATGAGCTAAAAATGGAAAGATGCTCAAATAACTGTGACATACAAAAGGAAGTAAAAAAGTTAATATATGCTACATTATCAAGTTAGAGTAGAATGAGTATTAGTATTCTTGTGTAAACACAAACAGAATAGGTATGGGGTATAGGCGTTTTAGATTTATCTCTAAGCTCTTTGAATATTTTAACAGGATATATTTTATTTATAACTCTTTTGCGATACTGTCCCTTATCTCCTATGTGTTGTAAACAAACAAACACACAAACAAGCAAAAAGTCCAATATGGTAGGTACTCAATTTTTGATTGTTTGTACTGTTTATGGTCCAAGCATGGAGCCTAGGGCTTCCTCAAATGAGAAAAGCACTGTACCACTGACTTTCCACCCTCAGCCCATTTCCTAAACATTGAGAATTTCTAAGCCTGCTGTTGTCATTTTTATGGCCTAACGTTCTGAAATGGTGGATAACTAAATCTCTAAAAGTTATTTATTTTTGATTGTAGGTGCTGAAAGAAAATTATCTGATATAAGTAGCAGATCAAAAATGCTAGCATGGTGCACTGCACTCGAGTCAGAGGCAGGTACAGTTCTGTGAATTTAAAACAAGCCTGGCCTACACAGGAAGAGTCAGTCAGGCCAACATAGTGAGACTGTCTCAAAAGACAATCAAACATTCATTTACCTTTTTTAAATAACAGACCATTTCAACAACAAAAGAAAAATCAAAGCTGGGCGTGGTGGCCCACGCCTTTAATCCCAGCTCTCAGGAGGCAGAGGCAGGAGGATTTCTGAGTTTGAGGCCAGTCTGGTCGACAGAGCCAGGACAGCCAGGGCTATACAGAGAAACCCTGTCTTGAAAAACAAAACAAAACAAATCAAATCAAATCAAGAAAAAGAAAAAAAAATTGTTTAAAAGTTTTGAGACTGTCTCAAAAAAAAAAAAAAAAAAAGGAAGCAAAGGAGGAGGCTGGGTATCATAGGATGTAGCATAATCATGATACTCAGAAGGCTGAGAGAAAGGAGCTGCCACCCAAAGTACACAGTTAAGTACCAGCACAACATAAAACCTTATCTTACAAACAAAAAAGAACATCTAGACAATGTTAAGAAATTTCAATTTAACAAGGTAAGACAAAAGTTATACAGTAAACCTATAAAGAGTATCATTTAGAGGGTAGAGCCCTCAAAGCAGGAGTTCCTGATCATTTTTGACAATATTTTAGGCTAGCTTCAGCAACAAGAGACTCTCATATAAGTAAGTGAATGAATAAATAATAAAAGGCTCCCTCAAAGGAACTTGAAGCTTTTAGGGATAACACATATCACCCCCAAAAGAGTGAATCACTATATATATCAGCCGGATGGTGGTGGTAGGTGGTGAGGCCAGCCTGATCTACAGAGCTAGTTCCAGGGCAGCCAGGGCTACACAGAGAAATCCTGCCTCCCCTGCCCCCCCCCCAAAACAAAAAACAAAAAAAATCATATTATTTGACTCTCCTATGAATAGTACATAAAAATGTTAAAATTATCCTCCAACTTTTAACAGTTAGTTAACTCAAAAATGAAATTAAGGAGTATAGTTGAGAATATGTTCTTATCAGCACTGTCAAATATAAATGGTGAGCCACATCTTTAATCCCAACAGAGGGATTAAATTGGGAGGCAGAGACAAAAGGACCTCTGTGAGTTCTAAATAGTGGGTGCCAGAACTATATAAAGAGGCCCTGTCTCAAAAACACACAGAAACAAAAAAACTAATAAGGAAATTTTAAAGAATTTTCTGCTTTCTTAGTTATGTTCAGCTTTTTCTTTTGTTTTTTCCTGATATATAAAGCAGTTTTTGTAGATAACAACTGGAGAATGGCTATACAGCAGCATGTGCTAAGATATTGTTTCTATTTATTTATTTTACATATTTATAGATGAGTGTTTTGCCTGGAATATATGCACGTGCACCATGTGTGTGCCTGGTGTCTTTGGAGATCAGACAATGACATCATATTTCCTAAAACACAATTGGTTGTTAGGTACCATATGGGTGCTGGGAATGAAACCTAGGTCCACTACAAGAGCAACAAATGAGCCATCTCTTCATCCCTGCTGAAGAGCAATATTCTATTAGTGGCAATAAAAATTTTTTTTTAAAAAAACATTGAAAAACACACTGTAATTATTTAATTCTGAGGGCTTGTTTGTTTGTTTAATCAATATCTGTAAACAAATGAGGGCAACTGTTCACAGGGAGAACAGGTTTACACTTTATCCACAAGCAGCCAATCACCTATGCCTGCCTTTCAGTCACAAGGGCACTTTTCTACTTATAAATATAACCAAAAAACTACACATGTGTGTGTCTCAAACTTTCCACAAAGGATAAAAGAGGGGCTAGAGAGATGGCTTAAGATGGGTTATGAGTGCTTGCTCCTTAAAGCCTAATGGCCTGAGTATAAATTCCCAACATCCACGTAAAAGTCAAGTATGGCTCCACACGCCATACCCCAAAATGGCTGGTAGGTGGATCCTGAGAGGGCAGTGGCCATCCAGCCTAGCCAAAAAGGACATATTACTTCTAGTTCAGTGAGAGACCTTGTGACAAGAAAATAAGATGTACAGCCACTGAAGAAGGTAACATCCTGCTCTAGCTTCTACATGAATGCATGTGTACACTGGCAACACTTAAATGCATGCCCACACCACATACAAAACCCAATAGATACAAACAAGTATAAAAGTATTTAATATGTTTGACACCTAAATGACTTTTTGTTACTGTTACCATTAAAGCATAGCAAATAAAAGTGATTCAGGGCCAGGCTGTGGTGGCGCAGGTCTTTAATCCCAGCAGTTGGGAGGCAGAGGCAGGTGGATTTCTGAGTTCGAGGCCAGCCTGGACTACAGAGTGGGTTCCAGGACAGCCAGAGCTACACAGAGAAACCCTGTCTCAGAAAAACCAATAATAATAAAATAAATAAGTAAATAATTTAAAAGTGATTCAGGATTCTATTGTCTGCCTGCCTGCCTGTCTGCCTAAGAAAAGGTTTAATATTAATATTTAATATTACTATTTAATATAACAATCTTTCTCTTTTAGACAGGGCCCCACATGGCACAGTCGGCCTCCAAACAACTGTTATAGTTAAGGATGACAGAATTTCTCATCCTCCTGTTTCTATGACTTTAGTGCTAGAATTTAGTGTCCTGTATGTCTTTGTTACTTTATATTTTATACAGGTTTAGAGTTGAAAATATGTATACAAGGTAACTCTACAACTGGGTATTGTGGTCCACATCTTCCATCTCAAGACAAAGGCAGATACTCAAGTTTCAGTTTTCCAGAGCTACATAGTGACACCCTGTCTCAAACACAAACAAAAGTAACTTTACAATTACAGTAATAATGATTTTATAACACATACACTTGCATTAGAAATAACAGTAATTTATTTAAGTATATATACTTTAGAGCTGAGGATATAGCTCAGTTGGTTCAGCACCTGCCTAACTTCACAAAGCCCTAGGTTCAATCCTCAGCAGGTATGAGGGCTCATACCAGAAATTCTAGCACTAAAGTCATAGAAACAGGAGGATGAGAAATTCTGTCATCCTTAACTATAACAGTTGTTTGGAGGCCGACTGTGCCATGTGGGGCCCTGTCTAAAAGAGGAAAGATTGTTATATTGAATAGTTACCAGAATTTTGGGGCTTTTTGTTTGTTGTTTTTAAAGATTTTATTATTATTATTATTATTATTATTATTATATCTAAGTACACTGTAGCTGTCTTCAGATGCACCAGAAGAGGGCATCAGATCTCATTACGGATGGTTGTGAGCCACCATGTGGTTGCTGGGATTTGAACTCAGGACCTTTGGAAGAGCAGTCAGTGCTCTTAACCACTGAGCCATCTCTCCAGCCGTTTGTTGTTATTGTTTTTAAAGGCAAGCTCTCACTTTTTTTTAAAAGGCTAGCCTGGAACTCCCGAGAAATCCAGTGTCTTCTGCCTCTGAATCCTGGGATTAAAGGGCCAGAAGCTGAGTAGTTACATTTTGAAACTGTCTTGTTAGAATACCTTGTTTCCAAATCAACAATGCATACATAGCACACACAGCATGCACTTCAGTTTCCTTTAGTTATACTTTCAGAAAAATGGCCAAGCTAAGTTTATGCATGTATGCATGTTTCAAGGTACAATAAAAAAAAAAATTGGGGGTGGTTCTTGGTTTTTTGGAGACAGGGCTTCTCTGTGTAGCCCTGGCTGTCCTGAAACTTGATCTGATCTGTAGATTAGGCTGGCCTCAAACTCAGAGATCCACCTGCCTCTACTTTCCAAGTACTAGGACTATGGGCATGTACCACCACCACTTTAAATTCATTTTTGTAAATAACATATTGCAAGGTTTTATATGGTGGAGAAATGTAACTAGTAAATCTGGAATAATAGTTCAGTTGTTCACGTGCTTGTCCAGTGGGGTAGTAGTGTGTCTGAAATCCCAAGGCTGCGAAAGCAGAGAGGAGGACCCCAGAGCTTGCTGGCCGGCCAGTCTAGCTAAATCACTGAGCTTCAGGTTCAGTACCTGTCTCAAAAATGAGGTAGAGAGGCTAGAAAAAGGATCAGTGAAGCAACTGACATACAAGTATTAGGACCTGAGTTAAAAACTCTAGAACCCATGTCAAAGTCAAGTACAACTGTTCATCTAGTAGATAGGAGACAGAATTCCTGGAAGCTCATGGGCCAGCTAGCTTAGTTTATTCAGAGCAAATAACAAATGAGATTCTGTCTCAAACAAAGTAGAAAGTTGTCCTCTACATGGGGGTATTCCCATATCTATACACATGTCCATATATACATGTGTACACACACACACACACACACACACACACACACACAACTAATGCCACCTGAGAACAGACTAACAGCCCTCTATATTGCCTCACAAATTTTACTGTAAAAGAGAATATATGGGGCTGGGAAGATGTCTCAGGGGTTAAGAGCACTGACTACTCTTCCAGAGGTCCTGAGTTCAATTCCCAGCAACCAAGTGGTGGCTCACAACCATCTGCAATGGGATCCAATGCTCTCTTCTGATGTGTCTGAAGACAGACAGCTACAGTGTACTCATAAATAAGAGATATAAATCTTAAAGAGAGAGAGTGTGTGTGTACATAGAGCATGAGAGGTGGCTCCGCTTAACAACACTTCCTATCCTGAGTTTGGGACCAGAGTGGTCTACATAGCAAGTTCCAGCATGTGGCAAACATTGAAACCCTGTCTACATACATACATACATACATACATACATACATTTCTAGTATCTATTGTGTTGGCTTTATAAAAATTTTTTAAATTTAAAAAATATTTTAAAAAGACACAAATCCTGGGACTAGGGATAGTTCACTTGGTGGACTGCTTAAAGCACTTGGGAGACACAAACAGGAGGCTCAAGAGAACTGTCTTTGTTATTGCAGTTTAACAGAACCAAATGCTCATCAGTAAAACTGCTGAAAATCCTTAAGCTTTTGATGATATAACTCAAAATGATATAACATTTTTATAAATGTTGTGTGACTGTGCTACATTACTATTTATGTTCTAAATAAATGTATACCTTTTGGGTCTTTTCACTTTATGTACCATGTATATACATTGTCTGTATAGCCAGAAGACGACCCTGGGATTAGCATTAAAGACAGTAGTGAACCTCCACGTGGGTGCTAGCAATCAAGCCCTGGTCCTCTGGAAAAACAGCAAGTGCTCTTGACTGCTGAGGCATCTCTCCAGCCCCAGAAGTACATATACACACATACCTCATCCATAATTGGAATTGAGGGCTGAACTTAGTGATGAATGCCTGTAATCCCAATAGCAATCAAAAGGTTGATGCATTAAGGTAACAAATTTTGATGCCAGCCTTGGCTAAACAATGAGTTCAAGGCCAGCATGGGATATATAAAACCATGTCTCAAAAAAAATTAAATAACCAGAAAGATTAATCACATAACCCAGCCAATCTAATACCACTTGAGAAGAAAACTTTCAGCATCATCTTCCAGCATAATAAGGCAGGCTCTCCATTAACTCCTACCAAGCTTGTCCCACAGCAGCAGCAGGAGCAGCAGCAACACAAGAAAAGATAAAACAGGCATGGCTTAACAGTTAGCAAAGTACTGGCTGCTCTTCCAGAGGACCCAGATTCAATTCCTAGCTCAGTAACTCCAGTTCCAGGGGATCTGGCATCTTCACACAGACATACATGCAGGCACATAAAAGTAAATAAAAATTTTAAATATATAAATAAAATGTTTGATAAATACATAGCTATTAAGACCCCTTTAATCCCTGCATCCAGAAGGCAGAGGCAGGAAGATCCTGAGTTCAAGTTCAGCTTAGTCTAAATATTCCAAGTTCCAAGTCAGCCAAGACTAAATAGAGAGACCCTGTCTCACAAAAACAAAAAATTTAAAATTTAAAAAGTCTCCTAGCAATGCTCTGACAAGTTACCCTACAGCTATGAGAATCCGAATACACATACAAGGGGCAGGGCACACGCGTGTGCACGAGCACACTCCACACTCGGAGAGGAAAGGGGAGGAAGAGAGAGGCAAAGGGAGTGAGGGAGGTTGGGAGGGAGAAAATAATAATAAGAAAGAGGAGGGGATAGATTGAAGGAAGCTCCATTAAAGAAAGTAGATCCGACAGACAACAGCCACCTAAAAAAAGTGGAATGGATTCCTCTAAAGCCCAGATCTGGAATCCTACTTCTAAGAAGCCAGCAGAGACTGCCTGCTTGGTTATTAACTCTTTGCTAACCATGTTCTTTCCCTCTCTGCTGTTTAAATCAAAACAAACCAAGAAGTGCAGCTTATGGTTTTATAATATTTAAACTAAAGAAGTTTGTTGGAAGTCCAGGACATTAAAAAAAAAAAAAAAAAAAAGGGAAACAACTACATCTTTCCATCATCTCGCTTCACCAAGTGAGCACTTTACTGAGCTTAACCCCTTCAGTAAATTCTTCCCAATCCACTATTATGAAGTGAGAAATTCAAAGTGATCTTTGATTTGTACCACAAACACCCCCGCTAGGGTTTTACTCTGCTACAGCAGACTCTTCCAGTTAACAGTGGAAGCTTTTCACTTTAAAAGTCTAAAATTCTATAACTAGCTTTTTCTTCTCCCTCTTATCTATAGATATTTATCATGTTGTTAAATAAAAGGTTTGGGGAAAAAAGCATACTTTTCCAAGCTTTAAAACAAACATCTACAACTACAACAATTATCCTTCTGTTCAATAAACAGTTTTTCCACCTTTCTTATCCTTAATGAAGCTGGCCAAATGTTTTATTGCTCCTAGCACTGATACCAAGAAAAAAGGGGGAAGGAAAAAGAAACCTGATATTGTCTGCTTTTGTTGCTCTAATATCTAATAAACTAGCTTAAATTATGACTTAAATAAAGTAATCATGTCTTATAGTACCAAATTCTTTTAAAATAAAGGAAAGTTTTAAAGATTTGGGGTCAGGCTCTAACCTCCCACGCATGCCAGGTAAGAATTGTCTTCATTTGGTGCAGGACTCTGAACCATCCAACCACTCAGAACCCTCACTCCTACAGACTATCATCACTTTCCACAAAAATATTCTCATCTAAAACATTGCAATTATCTCACAGAACTTCAGAATAATAAAATCCAAGGAGTTAAGATTTAAGACAAAACCAAGACAGCAAGCAGACTGCTATAGAGCCACTAACTGTACTGACAGATGCTTATAATACATAGAGAATAGGCCCAGGACAAACCAGGCTTTGAGTTATATGAAAGCCACTGCAAAAAAAAACAAAAAACAAAAAAAAACCTATTTTTATTATTATGAAAAAAATTAAAATGTCATCCCAAAGAAACATCTACAATGAACTGGGAAATTATTTTAATGTGTTCAGAAAACACAATGCAAAACTTTATACTCCTTCTTTCCATGTGACATAATCATTCTTAAATAAAAATAAAATCCTACAAGTTTGAATCAAAAGACTTTTTTCCTAGTTAAATAAATTTACACTAGTCATCTAAAACAAGTATATTACAAAAAAAAAAAGAAAGGTTTTAATAGAAATAGAAACTGGTGGTGGAGTGTGGTTACACATACCATTAATCCTAAAATTACCTAAGTAGAGGGGCAAGTGCATCTCTAGGTTCAAAACCAGCCTGGTTCTATCAATCGAGTTATGTCAGATCTTTTGCCTGAGCCATATAGTGAGATCCTATCCCTTTCAAAAAATAGAATACAATAAACATAAACACACACACACTTAGGTTGGAGAGATGGCATAGCAGTTAGTAAGGCTAACCCCCTGAAACTCCAATTCCAGGGCTTCCAACCTCCAACATCCTGTGGCCTCCACGAGTACCCAAAAATGTGTAACATATTCATTGCCTTCCTCCCCCCCCCACACACACACACACTTACTTAAACATTTTAGACTTTTAAAACTAGAATTTAGTAAAAATAATTCATATGAGAGCTCAGATAAAGGGACTTGCTATCAAAGCCTGATAAACCAAGTTCTGTTCTTGGGTCTCACATGGAAGAAAGAACCAACTCCCTAACCTCCATACAGATGTCCAATATACAATTAATAAAAAATAATTTTAAAAATCTCTATTAATAGACTTCCTCACACAATCACTTTGGTTTCATGGCATTCTCTATGACACAGATGAAGATGCTGCACAAGGGCATGTTCTGTATACCAGGATCTCGTCAGCAGCAAGATTAATGACTGCTGACCTTCACCACCTTCTCCCTTCTCACTCATGCCATGCATGGTTCCTTTCTCCTTCTCCTCCTCCTCCGCCAACAAACTTGCCCAAAATTCTCAATGTTACCTACAGACAAATAGTACAGACATCTTTAAGTAGATTAAGTCAAATACTTAGTGGAAACTTGAGGCTGTACTTAGCAACTAGAAACAGACAAGAAGAAAAGGAGAGTTACAGAAAAGCAGGGCACAGATGCTAGAAGCAATAAATAACATGTTTTATCTGTGACTTTCCAAACATTTAACTATTTTTTTTTAAATTAAAAGCATAAAATAATTAAAAGTTGGGCCAGTTAGGCAGCTCAACAATTAAAGGCACCTGTTTGTTGCCAAGCCTGAAACTTGAATTTAAACCCTGAAATCCACGTGGATGAAGGAAAGAACCAACTCCACCAAGTTGTCCTTGACCTCTACAAGTCCCCAACACACACAAATAAATTTTTAAAATTAAAAATTAATGAAAGTTAAAACTACATGTGTGTAGCCAGGCATGGTGGCGCATGCCTTTAATCCCAGCACTTGGGAGGCAGAGGCAGGCAAATTTCTAAGTTCGAGGCCAGCCTGGTCTACAAAGTGAGTTCCAGGTCAGCCTGGGCTATACAGAGAAACCCTGTCTCGAAAAAAAAAAAAAAAGAATATGTTTGTGTGTGTGTGTGTGTGTGTGTGTGTTCACATGTGTGTGTACATGTTATAGAAGAGCCTAAAGTTGGCAAGCAAGTCAACATAGAAACCAGAAGAGTAAAGGCAGTCAGACCTTTTGAGTTCCAAGCCTGTAGGTATTCTAATGTAAGGTCCCATTCTTTGAAAAGTTTAAAGGATTATTAAGAAAAAGAATTTCTCAATAAACTAGGAAACCATATTCATTAAAATACACACATTACAGGCAAATTGCCACTAATTTTGGTTGTCCGCCAGAACTAGACAGTAAGACCCTATTGCTGAAGATACCACATGTTCTGGTTGAAGAACAGTTTAAAAAAAGAAAGTTAGAGCTAATATCAAAGTTCCTTTTCTGCTGCACAGGCTACTAAGGAAGCACTGCCACCAAGTCTTCAGTCAGCTATGGCACCTGCATGCTATACTGCTACCCAAACATTATGGATGCACTCACTGGAATGGAGGTAAGCAAACGTTTTCTCATTGAATTTGAGGCCTGCTCCACATCTAGTACTATAAAATAAAGCCCATGATGGAAGAGATTAGAGGCCCTAATTGGGGGAGTGACTAATGTTTTGCTAAATGGACATGTTCTGTCAATCAATATGCCCTCTAAATATGCATGCTTGTGCTCACAAATAAATGCTGCTTTTAGCGTTCACCAGAGAAAACTTTTTGCAGTGATGAAGGCAAACTACCGAGACTCATAACCGATCAATGTGCAAAGAGGATAAATGACTACTGAATGATGTCACAAATGGAACATCTCTCTCTATTACCCCCTCCAAGGCTTAGGAAATATCAACGAAGACATTCCTGAGTAGAGGGAGTAGAGTGTTGTGGAACACTATCTTTCAAGCATGACATAGCAGTTGTACTCTTAACTCACAGCAGCTGTGTTAATTGAGCAAGACCTGCAGAAGACTGAGGTCTGTCAGCATCCTGCCATGGAGACAGGAAAAGCTCATGAGGTACACTCTTGCCCAGTGATCAGTTAATAGTTGCTGGGAAGCAGGGGGGGGGGGGGAAACCTTTTCTTTAGTGGTGTAACTCTACATTCATCTCTTGTAAGCAACTCTAATGAAATTAATTGAGTAATCAAAAAAAAATACATGACTATAGAAGAGGAATTAGGAAGAGGAAGGAAAAGATACTGGATCCATATGATAAAAATGTTACATGGATGTATGTTTGAAGTTGTCTTAGTCAGGGTTTCTATTCCTGCACAAACATCATGACCAAGAAGCAAGTTGGGGAGGAAAGGGTTTATTCAGCTTACACTTCCATACTGCTGTTCATCATCAAAGGAAGTCAGGACTGGAACTCAAGCAGGTCAGGAAGCAGGAGCTGATGCAGAGGCCATGGAGGGATGTTCTTTACTGGCTTGCCTCCCCTGGCTTGCTCAGCCTTCTCTCTTATAGAACCAAGACTACCAGCCCAGAGATGGTCCCACCCACAAGGGGCCTTTCCCCCTTCATCACTAATTAAGAAAATGCCTTACAGTTGGATCTCATGGAGGCATTTCCTCAACTGAAGCTCCTTTCTCTGTGATAACTCCAGCTGTGTCAAGTTGACACAAAACTAGCCAGTACAGAAGTGTCATAATGAAACTGGGCATATCTAACTCCACACCACTAAGGAGGCAGAGGCGGGTGGGATATCACTGTGAGTTTGAAACCAACCTGGTATACATGCACAGTAAGTTCCAGGTCAGCCAGGGCTACACAGAGAGAAACCCTGTCTCAATAAACTAAAAGGGAGGAGAGAAGGGGATGGGGAGAAAAGAAAAGGAAGGAAGGAAGGAAGGAAGGAAGGAAGGAAGGGAGAAGGGAGGAGGGAGGGAGGGAGGGAGGGAGGGAGGGAGGGAGGGAGGGAGGGAGAGAAGGAGGGAAGGAAAATGTCATGATGAAACATTATTATTAACTATGTGTATTTTTTTACATATACACACTCAGTGGGGCTGGAAAGATGATTCAGTGCTTAAGAGCACTAGCTGCTTCTCCAGAAAACCTGGGTTCAATTCTCAGCACCCACATGACAGCTCACAACTGTCTGTTTTAACTTTGTCGTAGCTGATCCAACAACCTCTTCTGGCCTCCAAGGGCACCAGTGATACACATAGTGCATAGGTATATATCCAGGCAAGAATGCCATGTTCAGGCAAAAGACTTATACATAAAAACAAAATTAAACTAAAATGTTTGCAGTATTAGGTATGGCAGTGCACACTTTAATCCCAGCACTCTGGAGGCAGAGACAGCAGATCTGTGAGAGTTCAAGGCCAGCGGGGTCTACAAAGTGAATTCCAAGACAGCCAGTGCTGCGTAATGAGACCCTGTCTCAAAAAAAAACTAAAAAAAGAAAAGTTCACCGAGATGGTTCTGCAGATAAAGCCTGAAGAACTTTGTTCAATCTCTGGGACCAACAAGGTGGACGAAGATAAAGGAATCCCAGGAGTTGTCCTACACACTAACATCAGCACGCACAAACACTGACCCACACATGGGCATGCTCACACAAAGTGAATGAACACAGTAACTTTTTTTAAAAAAAGATGAAGAAAAGTGGGCCAGAGAAATAGCTCAGTTTTCCTCTGACCTCCACGGATACAGTACTCCATGGGACATGTGCCCACACACGCAGCAAGCACAACACAATAATGAAAAGAAAACAACCAGAAAGGAAAGAGCTGAGAAAACAGATCAAAAGAACTGTTTCTCTATTAAGAGTAGCATAGAACATGGAAGCACACACCTTTAACCCCAGCACTAGAGAGGCAGAGGCAGGCTGATCTCTGTTGAGTTTGAGAGCAGACTGATCTACATAGTGAGTTCCAGGATAGGCAAGGCTACAAATAAACCCTGTCTCCAAAGAAGATAAAGATTATACATACATACATACATACATACATACATACATACATGTGTGTGTGTAGTTTGGTTTGGTTTTTCAAGACAGGGTTTCTCTGTGTAGCTCTGGCTGTCCTGGGACTCACTCTGTAGACCAGGCTGGCCTAGAACTCAGAAATTCCCCTATGTCTGCCTCTCAAGTGCTGGGATTAAAAGCATGCACCACCACTGCCCAGCTCTAGTTTATATTTTTAATAATTAAAAAAAAATCCTGGACATAGTGTTGCAGGTCTTTCTTTAATCCCAGCACTTGGGAGGCAGAGGTAGCTTGGGTCTACATAGTGAGTTCCAGAACAGCTAAAGATACACAGTAAGATCCTGTCTTGAAAATAAACAAATAAATAAGTAAGTAAGCAAGTGAGAAAATTTATATCACAGTACAATCCTAAATTAGGCTCATCCTTTAAAACTGAAAACACTAGGGACTGGGGAGTTGACTCAGCAGTTAAGAGCACTGTTTGCTCTTCTAGAGGTCCTGAATTCAGTTCCCAGAAACCACATGGTGGCTCACAACCATCTGTAATGGGATCTGATGTTCTCTTCTGGTGTGTCTGAAGACAGCTACAGCATACTCACATAAATAAAATAAATAAATAACTCTTTAAGAAAAAAGGAGGGGAAATTGAAACACTACTTTAACTGAAGTTCAAGTCACTCTTACCAGGTATCCACAGAGACCTTGAAAGATGTAGCCTATTCTGTATAGCCCTGGCTGTCCTGGAACTCACTTTGTAGACCAGGCTGGCCTGGAACTCAGAAATCCACCTGCCTCTGCCTCCCAAGTGCTGGGATTAAAGGCGTGTGCCACCACCGCCTGGCTAGATGTAGCCTATTCTTAACAGGTAGGGGAAAAAAATGCCCTGATCTGGATTAGAATCAACAAATATTAGGATTGGTAAATACAATGGGACTTCATAGACATTTGATTTAAAACTCTAGTAATAAGGAAAGTCTAAACAATTCTCCTAAACCCATCAATACATTCTTTGCTTTGCTTGTTTACCCACAGCAACAAAGGGTCATCAGTGAGATCACAAGACATCTGGTAAGCACACAGGCTACTGGCAATGTCTGCAGACACAACAGCTCCTGTCTATCCAGGAAGAAAGAGATAAGGAGCTCAACAGACAGGCAAGATGGCTCAGCAGGTAAAGAAAGGCTTGCCATCCAGCTTTATAATCTGTCCTTTCAATCCCCAGGACTCATGTGATGAAAAAGTACCAACTCCCACAAGAAAAAGAAATTTTAAGGAAAAGAGAACCAAGCATGGAGGCCAACACCTTTAATGCCAGCATACTGGAGGCTGAGGTAGGCAGATCTCTGTGAGGAAAAGAGGGAGAGGGAGAGGGAGAGGGAGAGGGAGAGGGAGAGGGAGAGGGAGAGGGAGAGGGAGAGGGAGAGGGAGAGGGAGAGGGAGAGGGAGAGGGAGAGGGAGAGGGAGAGGGAGAGGGAGAGGGAGAGGGAGAGGGAGAGGGAGAGGGAGAGGGAGAGGGAGAGGGGAGAGGGAGAGGGAGAGGGAGAGGGAGAGGGAGAGGGAGAGGGATGGAGAAAAGAGAAGAAAAGAAAAGATAAAAAGAGAAAGCGGGAGCGCCAACTGCAGCTAACTCCAGGGGTAAAGGGTTACTGAAGAGCTAGTAAGTAGACACTATAGAAAAGACATATGAGAAGTAAGAGCAATGTAGTCAAGGGTAAGTGAAGACAGTTCCTAATACAAGCCACCTCGGGAGAAATCCACACTTCATCAACAGGCTGCTGAGATGGTTCAGTGGTTAAGAGCAAGTGCTCAGGACCTTCTGGAAGGTCCTGAATTCAATTCCCAGCACCCACATGACAGCTCACAACTGTCTGATGCTGCCTTCTAGTGTGTAGATATATATAGACAGTGTGCCCATATACATAAAATACATAAATAAATTTTAAAGCACAAACCAAAGCAGTGCCCAAATCTTTTTAATTCCTAATGAGACTACTGAAACTGCAGTCGCCATGTAGAAGCTTATGATATGATCATCTTCCTCAGCTGGATCCTGATTTACTTCATAGTCTGTTCCAGGTCTCAAAATACTAGAACACACAGCTTTTTTAAGTATATTCATTTAAGTTATATTTTTTCAGGTAATTTTTTTTAGGATTTTATTTATTATCATTGCATATGTGCCTCTCTGTTTCACAACCTGCATATAAAGGTCACAGGACAACTTTGTGGAATTGGTTCTTTCCTTCCACCTTTATGTGGATTCCAGAGAACAAACTAGTTGCCAGCTTAGTGCCTTTATATAGAATCATCTCAATAACCCCTGTGTTATTTTTAAGTTATTATTTGTGGGGAGAAGGGTAAACAGTATGTATATGATGTGTGAGCCCACATGCCACAAGCATGTGTAGTCAGACTTCCAGGATCAGTTTGTTCCTTAAACTTGATGGGTTCCAAGGATCAATCTCAGATCACCAGGAACAAGCAATTTTATCCAATGAACCATCATCTTGCCAGCCCTAAATAAATCATGTGTAGGGGGTTGATTTTATTTTTGTTGGGGCGAGGAGGGTCAAGACAGGGTTTCTCTGTGTAGTCCTGGCTGTCCTGGAACTCAACTAGACCAGGCTGACCTCAAACTCACAGAGATCCACCTGCCTCTGACTCCCAAGGACTGGGATTAAAGGCATGTGCCACTATGCCTTGCTAAATATATTCATCAATATTTAAGGAACTGGTGTTTGTGAAATTTTAGGACACTTATCACCTTATCTCTATTCACTTTCAATATACTTTCCTGGGTAAAACAGTAAAAACGCACTCGTGTAAATCTATTAGCCACAATCTTTTTTTTGTTTTTTTGTTTTTTGGGGTTTTTTTTTTTGTTTTTTTGAGACAGGGTTACTCTGTATAGCCCTGGCTGTCCTGGAACTCAGAGATCCACCTGCCTCTGCCTCCCGAGTGCTGGGATACCCACAATCTTTTGAAATAGGACAATACCCATTAAAAGAAGAAAAAAACATGCACTCCAGGCTGGACAGATGCCTCAGCAGTTAAGAATACTGGCTGCTCTTCCTGAAGTCCTGAGTTCAATTCCCAACAATAATGGGACCGCTTCTGGCATCCAGGTGTGCATGCAGACAGGGCACTCAAATACATAAATAAAATTTTAGCTGGGCAGTGGTGGCACATGTCATTAGTCCCTACACTTGGGAGGTAGAGACAGGAAGATCTCTGAGTTCAAGGCCAGGCAGAGCTATACAGAGAAACCCTGTCTCAAAAAAACCAAGACATACAAATATACAAACAAACAGTGTCCTTTGATCATCTGTTGAGTGCTTTCCTAGGGAAAAAAGTAATAATGCTGTTCTTATTTCCTAAAATGTCTAGAACTCAGCTTTGAGGAAAAACAACGCACATCACCTGTACATCCAAGATGGACCTCATTCAGAACACTTTGATTTTAGAGTAAATTTACTTATCTAATGGGCAATGTATGGAGCCCTTCAAAGTTTTGGATATGCTTGGAGTAGAAGTCACTGACCTCTCTCAAACTGTAGAAAACTCATACATCTAGATTTATTTACACATTCTTCCTTGGAAAGAGAAGTATAAATAGAGAAACCTCTAACCCCCAAAAACATTTGGAGCCACATTTAACTGACACAAACTATGGTGATAAAATTCAAATCAAGTAATTTTCTTCTCTACCTGCTATTCTACTCTGGCGTATCTAATAAACAGATGAATTGCTTACTATATATCAGACACTATCCTAAGTACTTACAATTCCAACCTATGACAGGTGCTACTAACATTCTACTTAGCAGATGAAACAACCACAGCAAAGAAGTCATTTGGCCAAGACCAACACAGAAGGTCTGTCTGAAAAATGTAAAACTTCTCAAATTGAAATATGGCCATCTGCTTGTATATACACTTCCTACTTCTATTAACTATGTGTCTTTCTACTTAATGCTCACCTGAATCAGAAAAAGGAAAATCAAGTGATTTTATAGCCAAGGATCCATCTTCACAGGCTCAGTGGCTAAAACTTGTAATACAAGCACACACTAAATTCCATACCAATCTGAGTATAAGATCCTAGTAAAACCTAGGTTTTTAATTCATTTGGTGATCTGTCTCTCTCTCCCTCCCTTCCTCCCCCCCCACCTCTCTCTGGGGGAATGGGGTGGGGGTGATTACAAAACAGGATTCTTCTGTGTAGTCCTGGCTGTCCTGGAACCAGCTCTGTAGAACAGACTGGCCTCAAACTTAAAGGGATCCTCCTGCCTCTGCCTCCTGAATGCTAGGATTAAAGGCATGAGCCACTACCACCCAACTTAAATTACTTTTTTTTTAAAGTTCATCTTTCTAGTCTGACAACTATTAATACACAAAACTAGAATAATTTTGTTGCTGAAGCTGCCTTTTTTTTTTTAAGTGATACGGATTAAACATGGGGCCTTGCAATGCTTGGCAAACATTCTACCACTGAGCCCAAGCCATTAAAAACAAAAAACAAACAAACAAAAAAACATGAATTCAGCTTGGAATTTCTCCTGCCCCGGCCCTGCCTCATACTAAATTCACCATCTTGTCAAATCACTGACCTATCTGCTCAGCCCCTTGAAACAAAAACAAAGACAAAAACTTCCCTATTTTGAGGTAAGATCTCACTAAGTTGTGCAGTACAGGCTAGTTTTGAACTTGTGAACCAGATGGTGGTGGCACATGCCTTTAATGGGGGGGGGGGGGGGGCTGTTAAACAAAGGCAGGTTTGAGTTTGAAGCCAACCAGAGGTTTCAGGACAGCCATGGCTATACAGAGAAACCCTGTCTCTAAATAAATAAATAGAATAAAATAAATAAAAAACTCCTAGATTGGCTTGGGGCTTTTAAAATTAAATATCAAATAAGTATGCTGATGGCACGATCCTGTGCTACAAAAATCCTGGCAAATCTACAAAACTAACAGCATTAAGTGGGTTTTAATAAAATAAAAGAAACAAGATCCATAAACAAACAACTGCACTTTCTATATACTCACAATAGTTTATAAAGACACATTTTAAGAAGAATTAAGAAGCTGGGTGTAGTGGCACACACTTTTAACCCCAGTGTTCCAGAAGTAGAGGCAGGTGGATCTCTGTGATTTGGAGGCCAGCCTGAGACCAGGTTAGTCAATACCACAGTAAACTCCAAGACAGCCAGAGCTATGTAAAGAGACCTTGTCTCAAGAAAATAATAAGGGCCAGGCGGTGGTGGCGCACGCCTTTAATCCCAGCACTTGGGAGGCAGAGGCAGGCGGATTTCTGAGTTTGAGGCCAGCCTGGTCTACAAAGTGATTTCCAGGACAGCCAGGGCTACACAGAGAAACCCTGTCTTGAAAAACCAAAAAAAAAAAAAAAAAAAGAAAGAAAGAAAGAAAGAAAGAAAGTTCTGGCCTCCACAAGTAACAAGCAGGTACCTGGTACACAGACATACAGGCAGGTAAAATACTCATACATATGAAAAAAAAATCATTTTTAAAAATAGTATAAGAAGGAAGAGGAGCAAGAAGAGGAAGAAGGAGAATGAGAAGAAGAGGACAGAGAAGAGTAAGAAGGGGAAAAGGAAAAGGGAAAAAGAGAAAAGAAAAAAAGAAAAATCACACACAATGAGGACCAATCCAGTAGTGTACCTCTTTAATCCCGGGTAGACAGGTAGGCAGAACCCAATGCCTTCAAGGCCAGCCAGGGTTACACCGTGACCCAAAACAACAAAATCAAATGAAAACTATCTTTTTGCTTTTTGCTTTTCAACAGAGGGTTTTCCTGTAGTTCTGGCTGCCCTGGAACTCTCACCGTAAACCTGAGTAGGCTGGCCTCAAACTCAGAGATCCAGGAGAAGGGGCATCATTTCTCCTAATAGTATAGTAGCTGATAAATTGCCCATACTCAAAAATAGACATCTCACCCACACCTGTGCAAGCAAGTGACTACATTTTGTGACCACAAGATATGAAAGTAGGAAGAGTATTTGTTAAGAAGAAGGTGAGCGGGGCTGGAAAGATGGCTCAGCGGTTAAGAGCACTGAGTGCTCTTCCAAAGGTCCTGAGTTCAAATAACAGCAACCACATGGTGGCTCACAACCATCTGTAATGAGATCTGACGCCCTTTTCTGGTGTGTCTGAAGACAGCTACAATGTACTTATATATAATAATAAATAAACCTTTAAAAAAAGAAGGGAGCATGAACGGGGAATGAGATGAAAATAGAGTTTACTTAGGACACTGCTAAAGGAAAGGAAAGGAAAGGAAAGGAAAGGAAAGGAAAGGAAAGGAAAGGAAAGGAAAGGAAAGGAAAGGAAAGGAAAGGAAAGGAAGCAAAAACAGAAGTTACTTCAATAGGCTTTTTTTTCCTGTGCTAAAATCAAACTAAGCCCCTCATACGTGCTAAGCAAAGATCCATCACTTAGTATTAATAATCAAGCAGCAGAATCACTAGTTATGGTTTTACTGCCCCACCAAGATGATTTTTCTAACAGATATGTTTCTGCAGTTTAATATCCTCAATGACTCTCTATTGTCCATAGTTTAAAAAAAAAAAAAAAAGTAAAGCCCCAATTTGATCCCTTCCTTCTCCTTCCAATATAAGGACTGTGTTTATTTAAAACCCGGGGCCATGGCTAGATATGTCTTTGCAACTATGACTGTCCTAAAGCAGCTCCTTTACTTGTAAAACTAGGTCTGACAATTCTGCCATAGTGACTAAGTGTGGAAAGATGTGACTTCCAGAAAACACTACAAGTACCTATCAAACACCAGCCACATACCAGCTTCTCATTCCCCCACAGACCCATCACCCGGTTAGTTCTCTTCAGCAATATGTTGTCATTTAAGATTTCAGAGAGCCAGGTATGGTGGGTCATACCAGCATACTTGAGACTGAGGCAGGAGAATTTCATCACGATCACATTCAAGGCTGGCTGGACTACAGTGAGAAACCTTGCCTTTTTTTTTTTTTACCTTTTTATTGATTCTTGTGAATTTCACATCATGTACCGAAATCTCATTCATCTCCCCATTCCTCCAAATCTGACCTCCACCCTTGTAACCTCCTCGCAACAACATAGAACAAAAAGATAAAAAATGAAAATCTTAGGCCGGGCGTGGTGGCGCACACCTCCGCAGTTCATGGAGTAGATGCTGGGGTGGGTGGTAGCTGAGCTGATAGCCCACTAGGCCAACTCTCCCACTTTGCTCAGGAGAGGATGGGCAGGGCCTGCTTCCTTACCTGCAGCTGGCAAGGGACAAGACAACTCTCCCGTGCCAATGCCACCAGGGCCAGCTCCACAGGCATGAGACCTTTTCTTAAAAAAAATAGGAAAGGGGATAGGAGAACTTCCAGAAATAAGTATTTGGAAAGCAGAGGCAGGTGGAGCTCTGTATCAAGGTCAGCCTGGTCTACAACGTTGAGTTCCAGGACAGCCAGGGCTACACGGAGAAACCCTCTCTCAAAAAATAAAAATAAAAAAATAAAACAAAACAAAAAAATCATTAACAGGGCTAGAATCATGATGGGCTCAGCAGTTAAGAGCAATGGCTGCTTTCTCCAAGAGTCCTCAGTTCTTTGTGCTGTCTGCTACTTCGAGTCATTTTGTATTAGCAGACAACGAATTTCCACAGTGTGAGGAAGGACAGGTATTTTGTCTTATGCTGACCTCTCTGATACAGTGCTCCTTAGTTGACTTTTCCCAATATCTTCCCAGGGTGATTGACAAAAAAAAAAAAAAAAAAAAAAAAAAAAAAGTAAACTTGGCTAATAGTAACATATTTCTTCAGGAACATACTTAGGGGGAAAAAAAACCAGATTTACTTTATTTATTCTAGGCAGGGTCTCGCTATGATTCCCTGCCTGGCTTGGGGTCATGTAGACAGGATGTCCTCAATCTCACAGCAATCCTCCTCCCACCTTTGCCTCCAGGTGCTGGCATTACAGACCAGTGGCACCTAACTAGGAAAAAAAATAAGTCACCTATAATTTCACTATAATACACAGCAATTATAATATTTAACTCTTTCCTTCCACATGGTGGGGAAAGGGGGGGGGGGCTGAATCTCAACAATAAAACCTCTGTAATAGTCAAAACCCAGGTTTACAAGATGTCTCAGTAGGTAAAGGCACTTGCTACCAAGTGTCTGACCTGAGTCTGATACCTGGGACCCACATGGTAGGGAATGAACCAATGCCCACAAGTTGTCCTCTCTGTCATACCACACACATGCTGTATCACATGTATATCCAAACACATGCACAATAAATAAAATTGCTGGGCAGTGGTGGTGCACACCTTTAATCCTGCACTTGGGAGGCAGAGGCAAGAAGGATCTCTGAATTCAAGGCCAGCATGGTCTACAGAGTGAGTTCCAGGCCAGCCAGGGCAACACATATATAAAATAATTTTTTTTATTATAGTCCTAGCTTCCCTTACAGCCACATTGGCCATATGACCACTATGACTATATTCCACTTACAGGTTCAAGCTTAAACATAGGGTGCCTTTAAAATATTTTTTCTAATTTATTATGTGTCAGTATTTTACCTGCATGTGTGTATGTATACTACATGCATGCCTAGTACTCCTAAAGGTCAGACGAGGGCATCAGACGCTATGCAGCTGGAGTTATGGTGGTTATAAGTCACCTTGTAATGGGCAGAAATCTAATTTGGATCCTCTGCAATAATTAGTGCTCTTAACTGAGACACACACACACACACACATGCACACGCTCTCTCACTCTCGCTTTTTGAAACAGTTTTTCACTGTAGACCAGGCTTGGCCTTTAAGAACAGGAGATCCTCCTGCCACTGTCTCCTGAGTGCTAAGTTATCCACACAAACAGTTCTGTTTTAAATGGCATTTTAAAGGGTTAATGGTCTGTACTCTCCTCTACTCTTCTTCATGATGCTCTAGTGGGCATCATGGAATCTTAAAGTGCCATACCCTAGAAACACAAAGGAAGAGGGTCTCCAGTAGAGTGACTGCAGTGAAAAGGTACTTACTATTCACAAACTTAGCTCCTATCCTGCAAAATTTGATGTGAAAAAGAAATACATACTAGTTCAAGACTCTCATGTTCTAAAGTTTCTATTTTAAATGGGGGGAGGGTGGACTAGAGAGACAGACGCAAGCGATGGCATACATCTCTAAACCCAGTACTAAGGTGGCAGGGACAGGTGGGTCTCTGTGAGATCAAGGCCATGCTTATCTACATAATGCCCAGTTAAAACAAAGGCAGGTATTAGAGGGTGAAGGACTGACTAGCCCTTATTCACACACCCTGTAGGTGGCAACAGAACCAGAATAGAACCTAGACCTCCCAACAAAGTACAAATGGTTCACTCTATCACAGGTGCACAAGTCAAAAATGTAAAACCCTAACTTTTTTTGGGTATTCAAAATTCTTTTAGCTATTAGGAACTATCTAATTACAGACCAGTCTATAGTTGTGTGTGTAACTATTTGAAGGGAAGGAAGGGAAGGGCTTGAGACAGACTCTCATGTATTTAAGGCTGGCCTTCCTCATATTGGAGCTGTAGTACAGAATGACCTTGAACTTCTGATTCTCTTGCCTCCACCTCCCCAGTTGAGATTACAGTCACTGCACAACACGGGGCTTCATGCATCTTAGGCAAGCACTCTATTAACCAACCTAAAATCACAGTCCTGATAACAGCATTTTTTAAATACTAAACTCCTCAGTAATAATCCATCTCTACATCAAAATACCTTAGAAGTAAGGGTCAAAGTAGCAAGAAGCCTCATTTAACTATCTCAGGGAAAGACCTTTTAAAAACAGAGGTCATTATCATTTGTATCAGACATATTTTAGTCCCTTAATCCATAAAACCATCTCCTTTCATTATTTTTATTACATCTGCTTGTATCTGCTTATATACTTGTGTGTGTGTGTGTGTGTGTGTGTGTGTGCGTGCGCGCGCGCGTGCGCGCGCCAAAGTACATGTGTAGAGTTCTTTTTCTCTTTTTCTCCCTCTACCATGCGGATCCCCTGAATCAGACTTGGTAGTAAGCACTTTTTTACCCACTAAGTCATCTTACCAGCCTAGTGTACCATTATTACTATTACCTGTTGCTGCTAACAAACCATATTTATTCATAATTTCACAATTTTGGTTGGGTTCAGCTAGGTGGTGTCTCTACTCTTATTAGTGATTGCTTTTGTACTATATTAGACCAGAAAGTCAACTAGGACTTGAACCCTGCTGAGCCTCTGGAATAGTCAGTCTGGCAACCTCTCACTCTCCACAGATCTCCAGCAAAGTCTAACCCAACTCCTAGAACTGCAATTACTTAGGACTCCCAAAGTGAAAAAGAAAAAGCTGAACCCAAACCTAATCAAGTGTCATTACTACTGCCAAACAGGACTAGACAAGACACAACCATAGGGTACAACAAACAAATTGACTACATGGCCCAATGGGGTTACTAAGAACAGCAGAGACCATCTCTCCCTTTAGTACTATACAGATACCATCTTGGTGTGTATATAACCCCCACATACTTTAAGCTGGCCTCAAACTCACAGAAATCTGCCTGCCTCTGCTTCCCTAGCCCTGGGATTAAAGGCAAGTGCTACCAGCACCCAGCTACCATGGCATTTTTAGTACTATAGTTCTATAGTACAATTTGAGTTTGGGCATGGTGATACCTCTAGCAGGTTACTTCTGTTTTTGTTTTTGGTGCTATGTAGGACATCCCCAGTCTCAGTTCCCTCAAAAACAGCAAGATAGCCAAGGAGGCTTTTTAAGAAGGATCTGTCCACCTCTGCCTCCAGAGTACTGGGGTTAAAGGCATATGCCAACACATTCCAGCTCAGATTAAATATTCTTGCAAGTCACACCTAGCCTAGAGTGCTGGTGTTACAAAGTTTTAATATCAGCACTAAGGAAGAAGCAGGCAAATTTGAGGCTAGCCTAGTCTATATATTGAGTTTCAGGGCAGCCAGGGCTATATAGGTGGTGGTGGTGGTGATGATGGTGTCAATTTCAATATGCAATAATAGGTATATCATCTGATATAAGTCTAATTGGAGAAAAACACTGATACCATAACCAAATACTTCAACTTTAGTAGCACTAATTATGAAAGATTTAAGATTTCATGTGGTCACTTTTAAACATAATTTGATGGTTATATCAAAGATGAAATGCATTACAGTTTCAAAGCTATGTTGAGATGTAGCTCAATGCCACAATGCTTGTCTTCCATGCAATAATACTCTGGCATTGGGAAAAAAAAATCCAAGTAACAAGAAATAAAGGTCTTTAATCCCAGCACTCAGAAGGCAGAGGCAGGAGTTGGAGGCCATGCTGGTCTACAGATTGAGTTCTAGGAAAGGTAGAGAGTTACACAGGATTTTTAAACCCTGTCTCAAAAGAGAGAGAGAGAGAGAGAGAGAAAAGAGAAAGACATTTTTTGTTTTGTCCTATTTTTACTAGGCTCCACTAAAAGATAGGATTAAGAACAAAAACATATGGACTACAACGACAGTCAGACTACTTTGCTTCTAATGTAATAGGTTACAGTTAAACTTAGGAAGCAAACATTGCCAACTACAAAATATATAAGAAATGAAGCCAGCAAGATGGCTCAGTATGAACCAGGCGTAGTGGCACATGCCTTTAATCCCAGCACTCGGGAGGCAGAGGCAGGCAGATTTCTGAATTCAAGGCCAGCCTGGTCTACAGAGTGAGTTCCAGGACAGCCAGGTCTATAAGGAGAAACCCTGTCTTGAAAAACCAAAGAACCAAGGGGGGGGAGGGGAGTTTGAATTCCCAATTCCACTGTTGTTTAAACAAGAGCAGGGCCTCTTATAGCTCAGGCTAGCCTTGAACTTATTCCACATCTTCAGCTATAGCTCAGACTGAAATATTTATATATAAATAAATAAATAATAAAATATTATAATGTTTATTTATAAATAAATAAATAAATGATAAAATAAAATCATTTTTTGTGATAACATTACTAAATACAGAGCTTTCCTTGGGAGTTACTACTGTTCTTTATAATGAAAAACATTCAGTAAAAACCCTGCGTTGATCCTAACCTGATGGCACATGGCTTTAATGCCAGCACTTGGAAGGCAGAAGCAGGTGGATGGACTTGTATGAGTTATAGGTTATCCTGTCTATGTAGCAAGTTTCTAAGTCAGCCAGCGACAGTAAGTCCCTGAAGGGTGGTGAAACCCTGCCTCAACACTCTCTATATAAACACATCACACAAAGTCACACGAAAAATAAACTAATTTAAAAAATATTAATTACTGGTTTTTCCTCAAAAATTTTTAAAGTATTAACCTTTGCCAGGCATGGTGGCTGATAACTTTAATTCCAGCACTGGAGAAACAAAGGCAATAAATTCAAGGCCATCCAGGGCTATATAGTGAGACTCTGTCTCAAAAGCAAAACAAAACAAATTACTAACTTTTTTTAATTCAGGAAGTATATTACAAAGTGTATAAACCCTTCCAAACATTTTTCTATACACAAAATCAACACAAGTTTGAGCTTGTGTACTTTTTATAGGATAAAGTCAGCATTAAACTTATAACTTCACAGCTCCTAAAAAGGCCAACATACCAACAGGCAGCCTCCCACACTGGTTCACACAGATTTTTCTCTTTGTCTTGATTAAAAACTGTACAGTAGGGGTCAGAGGTATAGTTCAAGTGGAACTTTCTAAAATATGAGGCCTTGGGTGCATTCCCATCAGGAGAGGGGAAACTGCAACGCAGACCACTGCTTGTAAGTAGGTTCGGGTACATCATCACATCCTTAGTTACGTACGCTGAGCTATCCCTGAATACCATTCCTACATCCCCAGATACGTGTTGAGCATTTCTTCTATCCCCTAGCTATCCATCTATGCCAGAAACTTTTACACTCCTCGGTAGTGGTGAGGACTTCTTCCTTCTCTGCCACATCTCCAGTAAGCTGCCCTTTGCCTTTGCTGTGACATTGTAACAGCAGCACATATATTACTGCCTGCAGGTAGCATATCTCTTCATACTTTTTATCTTAGTGGTTTTTCTAAAATAGCCCTTATTAAATTACAGGTGGATCTCCCTGAGTTCCAGACCAGCCAAAGCTGTAAAACAACACTAAGGATGCAGGAGAGGACCAGGAGTTTGGGAACAGGCCTGGACTCTAGATCATCATCTCAAAACAATATGACTAAAACAAGAACAACCAAACGTTTTTACTCACCATTTTTTTTTTCCAAGGCAACCATCATTCAGGATCTAACTATGACTCTGTAGCACATCTGAAATGCCTTGATAACCCTAACTATACTACAACTTTATCTCACTCCCTATTATTAAGCCTCTGCCTCCATTCTCCAGAAAAACTCTTAACTTTCCTCTGAAATAAATATATTCATTCCCTTGCTCTCCCAAACACAGTCTCACTTTCTCATCACTCTACTTGGCTAAACCTCACCAACCCTTCAGGCTTTAATGCAAATACTACTTCTTGTAACCCTTCTAGGACTCCATGTAGCTGGTGACTTTTCTCTTACAGAGTTAACTGTTCATGATATTTTAGCATGTTCTGTAAGTGAGTGATATGTGTCCCCCTAAAAAAAGCTAAAATGTCAACAGAGTCAGATGTGTTGAACATGCCTGTAATTCTAGAAGTTGGGAGGCAGAGGCACATGACAACTTGAAGGCCAGCCTGGTATACAGGTCAAATTCCAATTACTGATAAAATGATAGTCTTTAAAAAAAAAAAAAGTGAGCAAGGGTCTGCAAGATGGCTCAACCAGTAAAGGTTGGCCATCTGATTTTGATTTGATCCCAAATCCCACATGGTAGAAGGAGAGAACCGAGAACCGATTCCTCCTAGTTGTGCTGAGAACTCTGTGTGTGTGTGTGTGTGTGTGTGTGTGTGTGTGTGTGTGTGTGTTGGCTCAGCAGCTAAGAACACTTGTTCTGCAAAGGACCAGAGTTTGGTTGCCAGCACTCACATGGTGACTCACAACAATCTATTAACAAGGGAGCTGATGCCTTCTTCTGACCTCCTCAGGCTCAGGCAGGCATGCATGTGGTGTAAACATGCACACAAATCTAAAAAGGTGTTTTTAATTTAAAAGTAAACAGAAAGCCTATGTCATCTCAAACTGTGTTTTATACAGCTCCTTCTGCCCATAGCAGCAATAGCAGAAGCAGTGAAACATCCTTTACATAAAGCCTTTCCTAACATATTAATACAGAAGAGCTGCGTCATGCCTGCTTCTCTAACCTGTGCTCTTAAGTCTTTCTCATTCTGCAAGAGATTTAGAAGTCCAATTTCAGGATGTAGAGATAGCTCATACTGAGAGAACCTGCTTCTCTTGCAGAAGGCAGAGGCAGACAGATCTCAGTAGTTTGAGCCCAGACTGGTCTACACAATGAGTTTCAGGCCAACCACAGATAAATAGCAAAACCCTGCCTCAAGAGATTAATTAATTTAAAGTAAAATTAAATAAATCTTAAAAAAAAAAAAAAAAACACTTCAGATTCTTCAGGAAGCTATGGCACACACCTTTGATCCCAGAACTTGGAAGGCAGAGGCAGGCAAATCTCTTGAAAATTCAAGGGCAGCCTGGTCTACAGAACAAGGTTTCAGGACAGCCAGTGCTACACAGAGAAATTCTGTCTCAGGAAAACACACACACACATACATACATACACACATACACACACACACACACACACACACACACACACTTCAGATTCCAAATTCATGATTGGTTTTCCTGCTAAATATTTCATACCCACTACCAGCACACATTGATATATGAGCCCACTGTTCAAAAAAAAATCATGCTTATTTTACTTGATAACTTTTTAAAACTTATCTTACCAAGAAATTCTAAAACTAGTTACTGGGTATAAACATGATAAAGAACATATTATAAGAGAAGGAAGGGATTAATTAGTTCACTAAAAACAACACAAAGAAATATTGGCTAAAGGCACTTTTCATCTCACTGGAACCTACTTGGTAGGTGAGCCTACTCCCAAGCTTGTCCTTTCACCTTCACAAATAAACCAAGGAATGCATAAGTCCACATCTATACACATCTGTGCACACACATATAAATAAATGCAAATGTAAAAAAAAAAAACCACATCCATTAGAAAGTTTATTCTGTGGCATCAACTTGTTGCCTAAGAGAGTCACAGATGAAAAGCCAAAACATGACACCCTCTCCAGTGCACTACACCCACCCCCTCCACCAGGAAAGCATACAGAGAGAGCTTCTAGTGCTCTGTGGGTTTTTAAAGGATGCCGCTTGCTTGCTTGCTTGCTTGCTTGCTTGCTTGCTTGCTTGCTTTGTTTTAAGACAAGGTTTCACTGTGTAACTGGTTGGCCCGGAACTTTGTTATGTAGACCATGCCTATCTAGAACCCAGAACTGTTCCATCTGCCTCTGTCTCCCAAGTGCTAGGATCAAAGGTGTGTACCACCACAATAAATTAAAGATATTATATGTATGAGTATTTGGCTAAATATATGTATGTTCGCCTTACAAACTGCCCAACATGGATGTGGGAACCAAATTCCTGTATCTGGAAGAGCAGTAAGTACTCTTAACCACAGAGCCATATCTCCAGTGCAATCTAGTGTTCTTCATGCCGAAAGACTGACCGTATTTATTTTGGAAGGTCAATGAAGTTCCAAGAAAGCTCCTTAGTTATAAGCTTTCATCGACTTAAAGGATATAAAGGCTGGACAGCCACCATCTAATCAAAGAAACCTGTAGCCCAGAGAATAACCTATAATTTTACAAAACAGAAAGCAGGTAATGCATCTTATATATAGTCTTGTAATCAATTTGTAACTCTGCAAGTTGACTACACATTGCATCACAGAATTAAGTGAATAAGTGGAAATTGTAATAAGTCATTTAAAAATGAGAAATTAAACTATATAGACACTTTTAGATTTGCATGGACATCTGTCTGTTAACCTAATATATTAACAAGCAATATGAAATTATGACTAAAAACATCATATTCTTAAATATTACATATTCCTAGGAATAAGTCAACAGTAAACTACAGTTACTGTTACAGTTACAGTTGGCCAAGTTAGAGAACAATCTCCCCAACAGGAAAGGGAGGCTGATAATCTTAGATCCAGTTTTCAATTAAATTAAAACACTTAAGAGCATCCTATGAACCAAAGATAGATAGGTGGAATGGATGGATGGATGGATGGATGGATATGATAGGATATATAGTATATATTATATACAAACCCCACTTACCTGCTAGCTTAAAAGTATTAAAAATTAAGAATTATTGTTTGCTTAGCATGGCTGTGCAGGCCTACAATGCGTGCTCTGGGAGGCTGAGGAAAGAATATTCAAATGCTAGGCCAGCTCAAGCTACATATTGAGTTCAAGGTCAGCCTAGGATATATAATAGGCTTTATCTCAAAAAAAAAAAAAAATGAGGGAGAAAGGGAGGGTTGGCTGGAAAGTAAAGAGTAGGATAGGGTAGGTCAAGATAGGAAAGGAAAGACTACAAATCGCTATCATATACATTACATACTTGCATAATCTCAAAAGGTATGAAAGTGATCTGGGGGACGTTTTATTCAGTAGTGAAGATCAATTGTCTATCACTTATTTCAAATTGGCAGGTATGAGAAATGTTAGAGAAAGAGTCCTGCAAATACAAAGTAACAACAGTTAACAGCTGCACTGCAAGACACCCTTGCAAGACACCATCCATGTTCCTATTTTTCTGTAACAGTGACACTCAGCTGTCTCTCCAATAACAGTAATTGCCCTCTGAAAAGTGATTCAGGGCACAAATTTGACTCAATAAGGGTTGAAGACAGTATCTCAGAAATCCTGTCTCTGCCACCTGCTGCTCCAACATTTTTGTTCACCCTGACATCAATTCTGATGACAAAAAATATGGCAGAACACTTCCTGGGCTTCATACAGAAGTCAGGTGTGGTAGTTAACACCTTCTTAATCCCAGTACGAAGTCTGTCAAGTCTGTAACATCCAAAGCCGGCCTGCTCTACAGAGTGGGTTCAGGACCACAGACAAACCCTCGTTTTCCTTTTTGTTTATGTTTTTGTTTATGTTTATGTTTTTTGTTTTTTAAAAGCAAAACTAACACACACACACACACACACACACACTTTCTCTCTCTCTCTCTCTCTCTTCAGGAAAAATTTCTTTTAACGTTAACAGAATTAGACCTGCACCCTATACTGTTTTACCATGGGGCAAAAACAGTGCCTCAAGTAAGGATTATGAACACTCAAAATAACTAAATAGTTTGAGTCTTTGCAGTTAAGAAGAAATTTCAAACAAATGTAAATTTCACTGTGAGTTACATTTGACATTTGTACAACAGGAAATTCCTGTGTGTGTGTGTGTGTGTGTGTGTGTGTGTGTGTGTGTATGTGTATATATATGAATATATATATGCTTTTTAAATCCTGCCTCAAAAAAGTAGTATCTTTTGTTCAAAATATTTGCTTTTCGATAGTTAATAATTTTAATATAATTAGATTTAATGTAAAACCCATTAACTACATACCCTATGCCTTTTAAATGTGATAAACAATAACAACAACAACAAAAATTCAGCTAGCCAAAACTATAAAGACTTAGCCGGGTGATTGTGGCGCACTCCTTTAATCCCAGCACTTGGGAGGCGGAGGCAGAGGCAGGCGGATTTCTGAGTTCAAGGCCAGCCTGGTCTACAGAGTGAGTTCCAGGACAGCCAGGGCTATAAGGAAAAACCCTGTCTCGAAAAACCAAAAAATAAAATAAAATAAACTATAAAGACTTGATTTGTTTACTTAATAAAAATTCAAACATAACAATCGGGCATGGAAGCATATGCACCTTTAATTCCAGCACTCGGGAAGCAGAGGCAGGCAGATCTCCATGAGTTCTTTGATTTCAAAGCCAACCTGGTCTACAAGTACCTGGCTAGCCAGAGCTACATAAAGAGAGCCTGTCTCAAACAAACAAACAAACAAACGATATTAGCTTTTGTTTCTTCAGTGCACTCTTTGCAATTCTACACTATTCATTTACTACAAACCTAAATCACATTTGTTACACATCAGTTTCACCTTCTGGGTCCTCACTAACTACAGGCTCTTTTCCTCATGGATACTAATATGGTGTAGAGATACACAATCAAAAACCTCTTTGCTTTCCATTTCACACATTAGTTTCCACTTACATGTTTCCAATACAATTAGAGATTCCACTCCCTTCAAACGTTTTCTAATTTTAAAGAATTTAAAAGTTAGAAGCTAATTACCACTACATTTTACTTCCTTGTAAAGAATTCTGTGTTGCTTTTCAAATCTAAAAAAAAAAAAAAAAAAAATCTAAAACAGAATTGGCCAGAGTGTTCTTAAGACTACACTGTCATTCTTTAGGAAAATGTTTAACTTCTCAAAAGGCCATTTTTTCTTCATTAATAGTGCTAAGAATTAAAATAATTAAGTGGCAATAACTTAAGTGAACCTTCCTCCCGGTTCAAAGGAGTTGCACTAATACACCTTAACTCATCTCAATGGGAAGCACACGGTGTGTGCTCAAGCATTTGCAAGTGCGTGACCCTAACAATGCAAAAATGAGCGCTTGTATGTCTACTCTCTCAAAAAAGAAGAATTAAATGCAAATATAAAACATTTACTTACCTCAAATTAAAGTATAGTAAGATTTTTTAATGTGTTTTGTTTTTTCAAGACAGGGAATTGTCTGTGTTGCCTTGTCTGTGTTGCCTTGTCTGTCCTGGAACTCCCTCTGTAGACCAATTGGCCTTGAACTCCACCTGCCTCTGCCTCCTGAGTGCTAGGCTTAAAAAGATCTTACAGGCCTGTGCCATCATGAACCCTCTTATGAGATGCAGATGTTTTTCAAACAGTGAAATGGGAATGAATCGAAGTAAACTTCTAATATGGCTTAATCCCATGTTGCTTTTTAAAACAGTATTTATGTCAAACTGACCAAGTCCAAAGTTACTCAAAACTCCACAAAACGTCTCCAAATTCCAGTCAAGGCAGGCATAATGTTATCTTATGCAGACCATCACCTTACAAAGTAACAGACAAAATAAACTCGCAACTTTGTATCACAAAGAAGCTAATGTAATAATGTATACATCCTCTATAAAGTGTTTCTCTCAAGATTTTTCACAGCTAGGTAAGAGCTGGCAGGTGATAAAATATACAGGCGACTAAAGGCCCTGGAACATTTAGTAGTAAAAAGATAGCAAACCCTCTCCACCACCCACCCCAAATACACTGTGTCAAGAGCTTAGTGGGTTCCGAGAGGCCAGGGTGCTTGCTTGCTATGGCTCAGTTAACACTATTTTTGCTGCAACCACCAGACACAACAAATGAATGCACGTAAACCAAACAAACAGCCTATCCATAAATGTGCTGACTTCTTCCTGCAAGTCCCAGCGCACCCTTCCACCGCCAACAGTTCAATGAGAATATCATACAATGAAATGAGTAAGCAACACACGCCATTCTGCAACTTTGAAAGACGGTCACCAATCTTCCGCAGCACCCCGAAGAGCCACTATTGCTGATCAACTAACTCATTGGCACTAAAACGGTTTCCTTAATTTTCAAGCCAAGTTGCCGAATAACCACTTTTTAAGACAACACTTCTTGCCCAGTTCATCCACCCGGCACAGTCCTCACGGACGCTCAAAAACAATCGAAAGCCATTGCCTGCCCAGCTGGAGTTGAAGTTACTCGTCCAGCGACGTTTAAAGCTGTCTCCCCTAAACAAAGTGCTCTGGGCCGTCAGCGCCGCGGAACCCGGCCGCGTTCCCGAAACTCCGACTCGCCCGCTTACACCTGGGCCCGTGCGATCCCGAGCGCCGGCTGCGGAGCCGGGCGGTGCGGTTCGGGGCGGTGGGGGATGGGGAGGACAGGCTCGAATGGCTTCCTAATGTATCATTAAGAAGCAAAAGCACCGGTCTGGGAGCAAGAAAAGTTAAAGGAGCCGCGAGCTGACAAAGAGCGCCGGCCGCCGCACCCGGACCACCCGGCCGCGGCGTTTGACAGCTCCGTCCCTGGCGCCCACAGCTTTGTGGCTCCGAGAGGCCGGGCCGGCAGCAAGCTGGGCGTGCTCGGCGGGGCGTGTGCGGACGCCGGGCTAGGCCCTGGGGAAGCCGCCGGGCGGTTCTCCCAGAAGCGAGGCCGAACTCCAAAGTAAAGTGCGCGGCGCGGCCGGCGGGACCTGCGCGGGCGCCGCCGAACCGGGCCGCGCCTGGGCCGCCCCGCCCCCACCGGGCCGGGGGCCTGACAGCTCCGGGCCGCGCCGCCGCTGGCCGCCCGCCTGGCTCCCTCGCGCTCAACTTACTTCTTTCTGGCTCTCTGGAAAGGGGAAGCGCCATCTTTGCGAGGCCGGCCCCGAGGTCTTTTGTCTGCGGCTGCGGGGCTCGGGGCCGGGGCTCCGGGCTCCTCGGGGGGTGCTGGCGGCGGCTGCTGCTGCTCCGCGCTCCGGTCCTCCTCCGACGACATCCTAGTCACCAGGAAAGACACATGGATCCCCGTCCTCCTCCTGGGGGGCTCCTCCCGCCGCAGCGGCCGCAGCCGCCGCCGCTGCTGCTGCTCGAGTTGCTCCTCCCCGGCTCAGCCTCTCGCATTTCCCGCAGCCCCGGGAGCAGCAGCAGCAGCAGCAGGTACCGGGAGAGGCGGCAACATGGAGCTAGCAGGACACGCACTCACACACATCGGCGCGGGCGCGCGCACTCGGCGCGCAGGGGCCGGCGGGGGGCGGCGGGCAAGCGGGCGGGGCGGGCGGGGCCGGCCGCGCGGGGCGGGGCGCCGCGGCCAAGGCTGGGGCCGGCGGGGCCGGGCCGGAGGGCGGCGCCGAGCGGGGCGGGGCGGGGCGCGACGCGAGGGGCGCGGGCCGGGGGCGGCCGCAGGGGTCTCCGCCCGGCCCCTCCCCCAGGCCGCCCGCGGCGGGAGGAGAAAGGGCCGCGGAGGGGGGCGGCGGGCCGGGCCGGGCCGGGGCGGGGCCAGCCACCCCTCCCCCGCGCCGTCAGCCCGTCAGGCCCACGCCGCGGCGAAGTTTTGACAGCTGCTCCAGTTGTTGTGGTGGGTTCCGGGGTGGTGCGAGCGCCGGCCCCTCGGTCGCGCGCTGGCGATCGCTCCCTCACACACTGCTCGCTCACGGCGTTCCCTGTGGCTAGCTCCCTCACGCTCGGTTCAACGCACGGCTAGCTCTCGCTCTTCCCTATCGTTTGCCCGCTCTCCGGCCGGCGCTTTGCTGCCTCACGCTCAGGATCGCTCCCTCACGCTAGCTTTCGGCCCCATCAAGCTTGGCTCCCTCACGCTGGGATCCCTCTCGCTCGCTCGCGAACGCTCCCCCACGCCCGCTCTCTCTCTGGGGGCAGCAAAGGAGGAAGTTTTGCGGCTGTGCGTTCACCACACAAACAACACACGCACACGGCAGTGGCCGTCGCGCGAGGCCTGCACCCGGGTCCCCCGGGGCGACCCGCACCACAGACCTCTCAAACTCGCCGCCGGCTCGCCCACACACAGGCGCCTCCCGCCCCCGCCCCCAGCGCGCTGCTGCCACTCACGGGGCTGAGTCCGCGCATGCGCCCCGCGCTACCCGGCCGCCGCCGCTGACCTCACCGCCCCTCCCCCGCCCGCTCTGACGCGGCGGTGGCTGCAACTCGGGCTCTGGCGGGCGCTAAGCTGCGGACCGGGCATCCGGGATCAGGGTCCAGCCCGGCCGGAGGAGGGGGGAGGGATCGATGTAAACACTCCGGAGCGTGCACCCGCGTGCGGTGCGCGCACGTGCGTCCGCGACCCCCTGCGGGCGTGGGCCGCTCCAGGCCTGGCGGAGTCCCACGTAGGCTTCCCTAGTGCGGCGCAACCGTGGCAGGACAACGTTAGATCCTAACTCCAGCTGTAGTTTCTCCGTCCGACGTCATGTTTTAAACACCGTGAGACCGGAGGCTGCCGTACAAAAAACCAAGCGGACAGGTTGAGTGGGAAAAAAATGTCTCTACACCGAGAGAAATGCATCAGCGTGAACGTTGTGTGTGCTCAAGATTTAAAAATGGAAATACTGCTAAGCTGTTTCCCATTAAAAAAAAAAAAACGATTCGTTAAAAATGGGGCCAGAATTGCCCAGGACGCCGCGTTTCGTTTGCACTATGGATTGCCTTGTAGGAGTGAGAAATAGTAGAGATGGGAAAACGGATCTGTGGAGCGGCGTGGAAGGCTTAGAGTAGCCTGTCAGGCGCTGAGCTGCTCGGAGCCTGGAATCCGAGCGCACTTTGCGATCAGTTCTTTCCATTCTCAACAGTTTCAATGCTGGGCAAAAAGAATACACTTGTTTCTAGAGGTCCTGTTCACCTTCCTGCCACCCAATAGCCAGGCTATTAACATTGAACTGGGCTTCGCATCTGGATCAAACTTTGATCGTCTAGTGCATATTATAGCTGTAATCATTTGTTTGTTTGTTTATTTGCAGTGGCTAAAGTTGAATCGTTGAATCATTTGAATTGATTGCAAGTTTAATCCCTTGCAGGCCTTTTCAGCTTTATTATATGTACAGTCAAAGGAAGCTTGGAGCAGGGAAGAAAGCTGCCATATGAAAGGTAAGCTACAAATTAAAAGGAGAGAGGAAATTGGGGTTTCTAGACAAATTAAATTACTTGTCGTTGTGGTATATTGAACCCAGAACTGCACACACAGCTAAGCTAACACTCCACCACTGAGTTTTATCCCTAGACGGAATCGTTTTTAAAGATTTTTTTTAAGAAATGTTTTTTGTTTGTATTCGTGTCCGCATGAGTTTATGTACACCATGTACGTGGAGATACCTGAGAAGGCCAGAAGGTGTTCAGTCCCCTAGATTGAGGTTACAGGCAATTGTGAGCTGCCATGTGGGCACTGGAAATCAACTCCAGTTTCCTGCAAGAACAGTGCTCTGAATCGCTAAGCCAGCTCTCCAGCCCCTGGACCTGGCTTTTAAATATAAACTTTTAAAATAAAGCCTTTTTCTTTTGATACTAGAATAAGAAAAGTATTCATCTAAAAAAATTAAACGTTATATTATTGTTGCTATGGTTAAAATAGAGGAATGGGCATGGAACCAGGTATAGTGGCCCATACCTTTAATACCAGGACTAGAAAGACAGGCAGATGGATCTCTATGAGTTTGGGGACAGCATGGTCTGCATAAGACAACCCAACCAAGACTACATAGTGAGACCCTGTCTTTCAAAAAAAAAAAAAATTAGGGCTATACATAATGAAACTTATGATACTTGGCTTCAGGTGTGTAGTTATTCATGTAATTCATAAATTAAGAGATGATAGAACTTAATAAAAAATTGTAAAATATAGCTCAAAATCAAATGGGCTTGATGATACAACCCTATAACCCAGTACTTGGGAGGAGGAAGCAGGAGGATGAGTAGTAGTTCAAAGACATTTCTCACTCTGTAGTGGAATGGAAGCCAGCCTAGGAAATGCATAGCACCCTATCTCAAAAATAATAATACAAAGACTGAAGAGATGGCTCAGCCCTTAAGATCCTGTACTGCTGGTGCAGAGGACCTGGGTTCCATTCCTAGAATCCAGATAAGGCAGTTCACAGTTACCTATGACACCAGTTCTGAAGGAATCTTTCTGCTGCTGTTGCACCTGTATTCATGTGCATAGACAGACACATACACATACAAACAAATCCTAGAAAGGTAAGAGGTAGGGGTGGGTGGCTAGTAAGCTCAGTGGCTAAGAGCATTGGCTGCTCTTCCAGAAGACCCAGGTTCAGTCTTGCCCATGGAGGCTCACTACTCTGTAACTTCAGTTCCACGGGATATGACACCATCTTCTCACCTCCGTGGACAGCAGACATGCACATGGTGCACAGACAAACATACCATAAATATACATTGTTTATTAAAGAGATTTAAAAATACAAGATTCAGCCGGGCAGTGGTGCACATACCTTTAATCCCAGCACTTGGGACACTGAGGCAGGTGGACCTCTGTGAGTTTGAGGTCAGCCCGGTTGGCAAAGCAAGTTTCTGGACAGCCAAGATTACAAACAAAAGAAAAAGAAAAAGCATAAACCACCAAAATATGGATGCTTTGCACAATTGAACTTAGTTCGTATTTTTGAAAACATGAAATATTCTACATTGTTTTTGGTATGTCATTTCTATTTTTGCATGTGTTGTATTAAATATAAACATTTTAGGGGAAAAGGAAAATTTTTATTAAATGAGTTTAAAAACACAAGATTGAGCCAGGCAGTGGCATACATACCCTTAATCCGAGTACTTAGGAGGCAGAGGCAGACAGATCTCTAAGTCTGAGGCCTCAAAGTGAAGCACCAGAAAGACTAGAGGGAAGCTCGATGTGGTGGTACCCATACAATCTTTCTGAACAACCAAGCCAGGTATAATAATGCATGCCTCTAATCCCAGGGCAGAGGCAGTCAGAGCTCTGTGAATTTGAGGCCATTCAGGGTTATATAGTGAAACCCTGTCCAAAAAAAAAAAAAAAAAAAAAAAAGTCTCCATTCTAATAAATATATTTTCATCTTTTTCTTTTTCCCATTTCTCTTTTTGAGATTGATCTCAAACTCACAGAACTCAAACATGACCTTTATGTACCATCATGCCTGTCCTAACAACGCATTATAATATATGTACTATTTTTAAAATGTAACAGATATAAAATAACTATAGCAGCCACCTCTAAAGAACTGCTGTGCAAAGGTCTTTTCATTTTCATACCACATTTTTCTAAAATATTGCACTCTTTCATGGCACAGCTAGTACTCTCTTAATCATACATAAATAAATATATACATATATTTTTTATGTGCTGGAGGATGAGGAAAAAACATTACTGGCAACACAGAAAAAAAAAATCTCAGGAAACAATAAGCAGGAGTGATTCTCCAAGAGTCTCACAGCGCAGGGACTCCATTCAAATTCATAATCCAGATCCCATCTTCCCAACTGATGATTGATAGATGCCACTGAGTGTCTTTGGTAAAGTGCAATTTGTTTTGCTTTTAGTGAATATGAAAGCATCCATACGGCTCTCTACAGGTCCACCATGACTGCTGTCCTGTTTTTCCTTGAAAGCTGAGTCTAAAGTTCCTTGAAGAACTCGTTACATTCCTTGTTTATCCTGGGTTTGTTTGCTTTGCAGTCAGTGCTGAGGACCAGACCAAGGGCTCTGTGCATGTTGGGCAACTGTCTACTGCTGAGCTCATATCTTTTTGTATTGATATGTTTACTGTTAAAGTTGCACTTTGCTAGGGATGTAGTTCAGTGGTAGAACCCTTACATAAGCCAAGGACATAAATTCATTCCCATCACTGGAGAAAAGATACGTTATGTGTATTACTTTGCATAAGATATGTCAGTAGGGTATACACATATGCCTATGTATGTACATTTTAAGGAAGAAGCAGAAGAAAATAGAGCATCTTCAAAAGGGAATGGATTGGAGACATTGCTCAGTGGTTAAGAGCACTGGCTGTTCGTGCAGAGAAATAGTGTGTGATCCATCACCCCCATGGCAGCTTGCAACTATCTTTTAACTCTAGATCTATGGGGTTCAATGCCCTCTTTTGGCCTCTGAGGGCACTAAGCATACCTTTGGTGCACAGACATACAAGTAGTCAAACACTTAGACACACAAAATTTTAAAATTCATAATCTTTTTTGTTCATAAGAGAGAGACAGGGTCTCATCGTGTAGCTCTTTTTTTTTTGTCCTAGAACTTGCTATGTAGACCAGATTGGCCTAAAATTCAGAGATCTGCCTGCTTTTACCTCCCAGAGCTGGGATTTAAGACAAGCACAACCACATGGTAAAATACCCTGCCTCCATCTTTGGCTTAAAAGCCATTTTATAGTAAAGACAAACTAGATTCATTTCTGTTTATGATTAAATCTTTGCTTCTCAAGGATTGGGCTATGTCCCACCTGTAACCTTAGCTCCAAAAGGTTCTGTAGTGCCTGTTCCAGGAAATGACAACCATGTCTTTGTTCAAAAAGTTGTTAACGACCATCTTGTAACACTCACTTTGTTTCAAAAGGTTGTATGCCTACCTGTTGTTATGCCCACTTTGCAATCATGTTTCTGTTTCAGGAAGTCATTCCGGCTAACCTGTTATGCTTGTGTTCTGTTCCTATAACCTCATCTATTTTGCCCTCCAAATCCCACATTTGAAACCCCCTACCCATGGACTATAAGACTTTGTCTTCCGCCAGGCGTGGTGGCGCATGCCTTTAATTGCAGCACTCCAGAGGCAGAGGCAGGCGGATTTCTGAGTTCCAGGCCAGCCTGGTCTACAAAGTAAAGACTTCGTCTTCCTCACATCCAGTGCTGACATCGTGAACCCTGTCTTACAGGGAGGCAGCCCATGTACACAAATAAAAAGGCTTGATTTAATTAATTGCTTGTTTTAATTAATTTGGTCATGATTATTTGAATGGCTGGTCTTTCTCCTCTATTCTTTAGGATTAACACATACCCAGTTTCATATAAACCTTTAAAGAGATGAGTAATAGAGTTAACCCTTATCTATAAATTTTGAATTTAGGGTACTGGAGAGATGGCTAAGCGGGTAAGAGGACTCCTCTTCCAGAGAACCCAGGTTTAATTCCCAGCACCCACATGACAGCTCACAACCATCTGTAACTCCAGAATCTGACAACCTCACACAGACAAAACACCAATGCACATAAAATAAAAATAAATTAAAATTATTTTTAAAAAGTTTTGAATTAATATTGTTTAATCCTGTGTACAAAACCATTTTTCCTACCAAGACAAATATGAAAAGAGCAGTAGGCAATTAAAAAATAAACATAGAAAAGCATACAAGTAGATGAAATATTTACATCTATTATATATAAAAACATAGTTTTAATGTAAGATTTGATAGAAGGGTCGAAGACATCCCAGCAGACAGCTCTAACAGAAAGGTAACCTGGAAACACTGCCAGCAAGCGCCCTACAGTAAAACAACAACGGATGACTAAGACAGGACGCGGTCTCGTTCTCTCCTCTCCCTCTCCCACATACTTTTCTAGGTTTATCTTTACAAACTCCAGAGACTGCTGAATCTTCATCTTCTCCTCTTGCTGTATCTTTGTCTTCTTTTCTCGTAGGAAACCAGGCTTGTTGGACTAAAGACCCTCAATGATCCATTATGACATACTTAATAGAGTCTGCAAAGCATGTTATTTCCAAAAAAATAAAAGGTCACATCCACAGGACATGACTTTTGGTTTTTTGAGACAGGGTTTCTCTGTATAGCCCTGGCTGCCCTGGAACTCACTCTGTAGACCAGGCTGGCCTCGAATTCAGAAATCCACCTGCCTCTGCCCCCTAAGTGCTGGGATTAAAGGCGTGCGCCACCACTGCCTAGCTAGGTCATAACTTTTGGAACCACACCAGTATAACCACCAAGCAACATCCTTCTTACCAGATCAAAATACATACTGTCAAGCGGGATAAGGGTATCGAAGTCCAGAGGCTGCACTGACCGCTTACCTATCTTTGCATACACTATATATAGTTAGAGAATGTGCCTAGCAGACTATCAATGCACAGGCTTCAGGGGTGCCTTGTTTTTTTGCTTTTGTTTTTTGTTTTTTTGAGATAGGATATTACATGTCCTAGCTTTCCTAAAACCCAGGTATCAACTGGCCTTAAACTTCAGTGCTTCAAACTCGAGGGCTTCCTACCTCTACCTCCTATGTGCTTAGTCCACAGGCCTGCCACCCTGGACCACATCTTTTGACATTAAAAAAAAATTATATCCAATCTATTTCTCAGAAGAACATCCCCTTCGAAATAAAATTGAGATATAACAGTTTTACAATTATTTTGACCTATGTAGAGACAGATACAACAAAATAAAACAAGAAAACAAGTTAAAATATAAGGTAGTTGGTAGAACGCTTGCTTCAAGTTCATGGACACTGGATCTGATTTCCCTCACCAAGTAAGTTCTTAAAACTCATTGGAGCCTGATTTAAGAAACTGACTTAGGAGTCAAAGACAAAGATCAGTCTTACCACTTTCTTCTGTGCTGTGCCTCACTGAGGAGAGGACTTTGTAAGGAAACTGTGTGGGGGTGGGGAGGGAGGCTAGGAGGGTGTATGATATAAATAGGGGCTGGAGAGATGGCTAAGTGTTTAAAGGCACTTGCTGCTCTTCCAGAGGACCTGAATTTGATTCTCAGGACCCATGCCAGACAAATTGCCACCTTCTGTAAGTCCGGCTCTAGGGCGTTGATACCATTGACCTCTCTGGGCATCTGTACTCCCATGCACATACCTACGTGCCGTGCAAACGTATGCACAGTTCACACATGGGTTTTTGAATTGTTTTGGTTTTTTTCCAGAGTTTTTCTGCATAACCCTAGCTGTCTTGGAACACACTCTGTAGACCAGACTGCCCTCAAATTTAAAGATCCTCCTAAGTGCTGGAATTAAAAGTGCACACATAATTTAAAATAATAAATAATTTTTAAAAATAAAATATAATAAATAAATAATAATAAATAATATAAATGAATAAATAAAATGAATAAATGATGAATAAAGTAAAATAATAAAAAATAATTTAAAATAATAAAAATCAAATCTTATGAAAACAACTAGGTTCTCTGAAGAAGAAGCAGAACTCACAACCCTCCCCCCCAAGTTAGTGTTTGGATTCCTTGGCCTAGCACAGAGTACCCCAGAAAGCCCCTCTGTCTTCCACTATTAAGCCAGCTTTGTGCTCCTCCAGACTTGGTCAATGGCTTTTGGTTCCAATCAGGCGATTCTGGCTCTCCTTGTCACCCTATGACCCTTTGCCTTTCACCTAACCAATCCCTTTTATCTAGTCTGCTGCCACTTAAGATGATGTTCACCCTTCACCTCTGTCTCCACAAGGATAGTCCTGTTCCTCTGGATGGGTGTAGAGCAAGGCATCCTGGTCTTTGTCTACTCTAAACCCCTTTTTGCCCAAGAAAGTGTGTATCTCTGGCTGGCCTGGAACTCACTGTATAGGCAGACTGGCCCTGAACTCACAGAGATCCACCTGCCTCTGCCTCTCTTAACCGCCTCTGGTTGTTTTTTGAAGCAATGTTACATTGTCTCCAGCTTCAAACTTGAAGCTAGGTTGTAACCAAGAATGGCCTTGAACTCTTGGTCCTTTTGTTTCTATCTTGCCAGTGCTGGGATTATAAACCTGTGCCACTCCCCAGACTACTATCTTAAAATGAAATTTTTTTTTTTAAAGTCAAATATTCTAACAGTGTAATACAAGTTGATACTTAATGCTGGGAAGACAGGTAGGAAAATGGTTAAACTCTTTGATTGCTGTAACTAAACCTCTTTTTTTTTTTTTTCCCACAAGAGAAGAGAATTTTGCACAGTAAAAACACTGCAATTTATAACATACTATAGTCTCCAGTGTGAAGTGTTTCAGTCAGCTTCCAATGGTGTGGCACTGCATGATGGCATGTGTAGAGTATGTCTCATGTTCTGTGTTCAAAAGCCCAGGCTGCAGTTCTCTGCCAGATATAGAACTGTCAGAAATGACTTGGGGCTAGAGGGGAGCCTCAGCAGTTAAGAATACTTGTTGCTCTTCCAGATGACCAGAGTTCAGTTCCCAGTCCCCACATCAGACAACTCACAACTATTTGAAACTCCAGCCTCAGGGGATCCGCCTTTTTGGACCTCCTCTGGCACACTTGTGTGTGTACATACACACATACACAAATGCATAAATACAAATAGAACATTTTAAAAGCAAATTCCTTGGATTCACTGCCCTTTAATTTTTTTTAATATTCCTTTTTAGTTAAAACTACATTGTGCATGGTGGTGGTAGCACACTCCTTTAATCCCAGCACTCAGGAGACAGAGGCAGGCAGATCTGAGTCCAAGGCCAACCTGGTCTACAGAGTGAGTTCCAGGACAGCAAAAGCTACACAGAGAAATCCTAGTTTGTTTGTTTGTTTGTTTGTGTGTTCTTTTGTTTGTTGGTTTGTTTGTTTGTTTTGGAGACAGGGTTTCTCTGTATAGCCCTGGCTGTCCTGGAACTCACTTTGTAAACCAGGCTGGCCTTGAACTCAGAAATCCACCTGCCTCTGCCTCCCAAGTGCTGGGATTAACGGCATGCACCACCACCGCCTGGCTGAGAAATCCTATTTTGAAAAAAAAAAAAATTATGAGTGTGGGAATTTTGCCTGCATGAGCCAAAAGACAGTGTCAGATTGTCTGGGAGCTGCTATGCAGGTGCTGACAATTGAACCCAAGTGTTCTGGAAGAGCAGCCAGTGCTTTTAACTGCTGAGCTAGCTCTCCATCCCCAAATCTTTGGTGTTTGTTGGCTTGCTTGCTTTTATTTTTTGAGAGAGGTTCTCTTGATGTAGTCCTGACTGTCCTCAACTTACTGGGCCTCTACCTTACAGAGATCCTCCTGCCTCTGCCTCTGCCTCTGCCTCTGCCCCTGAGTGCTGGAATTAAAGTCATGTGCCAACACTCATGGCCATGATTTAAAAAAACAAAATAAGCCGGGTGGTGGTGGCACACACCTTTAATCCCAGCACTTGGGAGGCAGAGGCAGGCGGACTTCTGAGTTCGAGGCCAGTCTGGTCTACAGAGTGAGTTCCAGGATAGCCAACGCTACACAGAAAAACCCTGTCTCGAAAATAAATAAATAAATAATAAAAAATAAAATCAGAACTAATCTTGGTTCTTTTTATATATTTTTTATTAGGTATTTTCCTCATTTACATTTCCAATGCTATCCCAAAAGTCCCCCATACCCTCCCCTACCCCCACTCCCCTACCCACCTACTCCCATTTTTTGGCCCTGGCGTTCCCCTGTACTGGGGCATATAAAGTTTGCAAGTCCAATGGGCCTCTCTTTCCAGTGATGGCCGACTCGGCCATCTTTTGATACATATGCAGTTAGAGTCAAGAGCTCCGGGGTACTGGTTAGGTCATATTGTTGTTCCACCTATAGGGTTGCAGATCCCTTTAGCTCCTTGGGTACTTTCTCTAGCTCCTCCATTGGGGGCCCTGTGATCCATCCAATAGCTGACTGTGAGCATCCACTTCTGTGTTTGCTAGGCCCCCTAATCTTGGTTCTTATATAATATTTCATTTGCTTTATGTGTATGCGTGTTTGGCCTATATACATGTATGTGATCCATGTGGGTACCTGAGGAGGTCAGAAGAGGGCATAAGATCCTGTGGAAAGGTGAGCTGCCATGTGGATGGTGGGAAAAGAACCAAGGTCTTCTAGAAGAGCAGTCAGTGCTCTTACTGCTGAGCCAACTCTCTGCACCCCGCCCCCCACCCTTTGATCTTCAGTTGTTACAGTTCAGAAACCTTTTACTCTTGCCATGTTCAGTTATATGATCCCATGTGGAGGACATAATCCACAAATTAAGAAGCTGGGGTCTGAGGATAGTGGGATGGCCCAGTGGGCCAAGGGACTTGAAACTGAAACTGACAGGCAATTCCTTATTGCCTCAGTAACATTCAGGAGGCTGTGTACCCGGTGTCACAGTTCAGAAGCCTGTTGCTAGCAGACTCTCCAAAATCATGAGGTCACACACCTGTAATTCCAGATCTCATGAGGCTGAGGCAGAGGAGTTTTGATCTCTAGGCCAGCCTGAACTACAGAGGAAGTATAAGGCCAGCCTGGGATACACAGGAGACCAGTAAAGAGCACTTGTTCAAAAAGAAAAAAGACAGGCATGAGTGGTACACACCTTTAATTATACAGTAGGGAGGAAGGGGTAAGTGAATCTGGGTAAGTTTAAAGATCAAACACTTAGCACACTTGTACACACCTTCAATCCAGCACTTTGGAGTTAGAGGCCAGAGATTAGAAGTTCACGGTTATCTTCAAATACCTAACAAATTGGAGGCCCATGCTATATGAGACTCTCAAAACTTAGAGAGAGAAGAGAGAAGGAAAAAAATGTAAGTTTTATGTTTTGGGTGTTTTGCCTACACTTATGTCTATGCAGCACATGTATGCCTGTGCTCTTGGAGACCAGAAAATGGCATAGGAGCCCTGGGAACTAGAGTCAGAGACAGTTGTGAGCCGCCACGTGTGTGCTGGGAACTTAGCCAGTCCTCTACGAGATCAGCAAGTATCATTAACTGTTGAGTCATCTGTCCAGCTCCAAGTAGGTTTGTTTGTTTGCTTGCTTGCTTGCTTATTTGATTAAAGGGGGGGGGGGAGATGGGGCTGAAGAGATGGCTCAGTGGTTAAGAGCATGTACTGCTCTTCCAGAGGACCTGAGTTCAATTCCCAGCAACCACATCAGGCAGCTTGCGACTGCCTCTAACTCAGCTCCAGAGGATCTGACACTGTTGACCTACAGGAACACCTGTATACACATATACATAGAGAGAGAAAGGAAGTCAAAATAGTTGCCCATGGACCAGCAAGATGGCTCAGTAGGTAAGAGTGCTTGCCTGAAAGCCTGATAACTTGAGTTCTCTCCAAAGCCCACATACTAGAAAGAAAGAACAAACTCTCAATTTCCCCAAGTTGTCTTCTGACCTTCACACACACCATGTATGTGTGCCTCCTCACACATAAAACAGAAAAATGTAAAAAAATATTGTTTAATATAGTAAATTTATATATTATATAACTATGTATAATTATATGTGTTTAATGTATATTTAATTTAAATATAGCATATCATATATAATGTATTATATATCATATATTTATATATTAAAACACTATATAGAACTTTACTACTATGTGTATACACACACACACATAGTAAAACACACATAATAAAGTTCTCATACTTACCTGGCTGGGGAAATACCATGATCTTAAATATCTTAAATTGGTTTTTCAGAGTGATGCTCATCCATTCAACTGGAGATATGCTGAATTCTGTGATTTCCCCAAATTCAAGAAATTCAACTGCATTATTTGTAATAATGGGGAACTATGTTAAAGCTCTTCCCTGTTACAGAGAACAATAAAGAGTTGTCCACAGTCTTCAGATAGTATGTCCTTAGAAGCAGTCTCTGAGCTATGAAAACACTGACAGGAAAAAGATTATAAAAACAGAAAAGTTGTATATATGTGTTCATATATCCCATTTTCAAAAACCATTTTTAAAATGAGGAAAATACCTAATAAAAAATAAAACCATTTTTAAAATGTGACTATCATTATTCATGCATATAATAATTTGTACATGAATAATTCATATTCATGCATAAAGTAGCAATGTTTATGAAGAAGTAGACAGTGAGATGGGGTCATAGGTCAGGTGATAGTGTGCTTGCTTGGTGTTCACGAAACCCTGGATTTAACAGCAGCATGCCATAAGCCAGGCATGGTAGTGGTCACCTGTGATCTCAGTGCCAGGGAGATGCGAGTAAGAAGAGCATAAGTTCAGAATCTTCACTGGCTTCAGTCTGAGACTTTATCTTAAAACAGTCAGGACTTGCAAGATGGTTCAGTGGGTAAGATGCTTGCTGCTAGGCCTAATGACCTGAGTTCCATCCCTTTACCCAAGTGGGTAAAGAAGAAAACCAGCTCTCACAAGTTGTCCTCTGGTCTTCATACACACATAGACACAAACAAAATAAAAATATAAATATAAAGAAAAAAACAAACAAGCCAAGTGGGGTGGGGTGTGGTGACAGACACGTGTCTATAACCCTGCACTTGCTGATTAATGTGGGAGAATCACAAGTTCCAGGCTGTTTTAGTTTGCTTTTTTGTTGCTGTGATAAGAATACTATCCAAAAGCAACTTAGGGGAGGGAAGGGTTTATTTGGCTTATACTTCCAGGTCATACTTCATCACTGAGGGAAGTCAGGGCAGGAACTCAAGCACACATCATAGAGGAAGCCACTTACTGGCTCACTCTAATAAAACCCATGCCCACAAGTTGCCCATAGTGGACTATGCCCACCTCTCCATCAAGCATCAATAAAGATGATATCTCACAGACATTGAAACAGAATCATCTGATCTAGGCAATTCTTCATTGGAGTCTCACTGTATCAAGTTGACAATAAAAAATAAACAGCATGAGCCAGACACAGTGGCACACACCTTCAGTCTCAGCACTCAGGAGGCTGGCATAGTGGACCTTTGTGAGACTGAGGCCAGCCTGGCCTACATTGTGAGTTCCAAGACAGCCAAGATGATTTAAAGAGACCCTGTCTCAAACCAAACCAAACCAAACCAAACCACCAACAACAACAAAACAGAACCAGCATAAGGCCAACCTGAGTTATATGAGAGACCCTGCCTCAAAGGAAAGTAGTAAATGATGGCTGGCCTGGGCTGGGATTCCCAGCGACCTTTACCGCTCTACACTGTGCATGTTTGTCTTCTTTGTGTTGTGCCATTTTCTTTGTTGTTGTTGTTGTTTTTCAAAGAAGGAAATTGAAATACAGCCCAGCACTCGAGGCAGCAGCTGCCACATCCCTGCAAATCCATGGCCAACCAATTCCAGTCCAACCAAGAGTATCTCATGAGAACCTGTCAATAGATATAGATTGATTAGATAGATAGATAGATAGATAGATAGATAGATAGATAGATGATAGATAGTGATAGGTAGATAGGAGGGAGATAGATAGATAGATAGATAGATAGATAGATAGATAGATAGATAGATAGATAGATAGATAGATAGCCAGTCAGCCCAGGCTGGGCCTAAATTTGCAATCTTCCTGCATTATCTTCTGAACTGGGATTACAAGTGTGAACCACCAAGCCTTTTTATTATGTTAAAATTTCCGTGTGTGTATGTGTGTAATGATATGATGATATGTGCATGGTTCTTCAAGTACCCAAAGACCAAAGGTAGTGGATCCCTTGGAACTGCACCTAGAGGAAGTCACTAGCTGCCAGCTGCCAGATGTGGGTTCTGAGAACTGAAGTCAGGTCCTCTAGAAGAGCAGTAGAAGACTTTGCTCATTGAATTTACATACACTCTGGTATTTTCCTCTTTTCTTGCAACAGCTCTTTGGTGAGAATATTAAAACTATGGCCACCATCCTATTACAATCTATGCTGCTGTGGTTTCCAAGTTCTGATTCTCTCAGGGACAACTGCCAGTAAACATAGAAAATGTATGACGTTGTGACATTCCTCCAACCTCAGCTGACTCAGTCTTCATCCCACCAGGGGCTCTCTCTCTCTCACCTATCAAAAGCTGGGTTCATTTCCTATAAATCTGTGTGTTTCCAACTCTTGCCTGTGTGCTCCACCTGGTACTGATCACAGTGGGTCCTCAAGAAGTGTCTGTTAGATTGCATCATAGACATCATTACTCCACCAAAGCCAGCAGGAGTAAAGGCCAGAAAGGGCCAGAGGGAGGCTTCATGGCTTTCTTTTAAGCAGCTTTTTGTTGTTCTATTGCCATTTTGAGATAGGGTCTCTGGCTAGCCTGGAACTCACTCTGTAGACCAGGATAGTGTTGAGCTCATAGAGACCTTCCAGCCTCTCTTTCCCAAGGGATGGGACTACTGAAGTGCAGCATCATGCCTGACAATGAAACAGAGTCTCACCATGTACCCTTGGCTGGCCTGGAACTCACCATGTAGACCAGACTGAGTCTATAGAGATCTGCTTGTCTTTGCCTCTCAAATGCTGGAATTAAAGGTGTAGACCACCAAGGAGAGTGGGCCTTGTACCTTGCTTGAGCAGCACAGTAGGGCTGGCCCTGGTGGTGTGGGTAAGCCATGCCCAAGGGCATGAGAACAGGAGAGCTGGCCCTGCCTCTTGCTGGCTGCAGCACTGGGTGAGCTAATCTGGGCAGTGCTAAAGAGATTGTCCTGGTGGTGAGATCTAGCAGATTAACCAACTCAGCTACCACCCAGGCCCAGATCTAGGGCTTTGAGTTAGCCCACTCCAACATCTATCCCATCTACAAACTGCTGAAGCTTGTGTAGGGGCCAGTCCTGTAGATCCAAAGTTGTAGGATCTCCATGACACAGGACAGCAAGAGAATATTCTAGAGGAATCCCAGTGACAATCCAGTACTGACAGTGTAGCAGAAGCCAGAGGCCTTGAACCAGACAAATGACTTACTGCAATGAACATTTGCAAGTAAAGATGCATGGACAAAGGGCTATACTATGTGACAGACTACAACACACTACAACTTCCATGATTGTTTGTTTGTTTGTTTGTTTTTCTTTTGCAGATCAGGTAGCAAGGGCTGAGGATGGAGTTGCAGGGACAGGGAGATGAGTGGGATTGGAAATGTCTGATGTGAAATTCATATTTTGTGGATTTCTTTTGTGTTTTTTATGTGGTGGCAGTGGTGGCACTCACCTTTAATCCCAGCACTCCATTGGCACAGACAGGTGGATCTCTGTGAGTTCGAGGCCAGCCCGGTCTACAGATTAAATTCCAGAACAGCTAGCCAGGGTTATACAGAGAAACTCTGTCTCAAAAACATAATTAAAATTTTTTTAGGGCTGGAGAGATGGCTCAGTGGTTAAGAACACTGACTGCTCTTCTGAAGGTCCTGAGTTCAAATCCCAGCAACCACATGGTGGCTCACAACCATCCATAAGGAGATCTGATTCCCTCTTCTGGTGTCTGAAGACTGCTACAGTGTACTTAGATATAATAATAAATAAATCTTTTAAAAAAATTTAAGCTCTCTCTACACCCAGCTATAAAAAGTTTTTTAAAAGATGTGGGCCACCATCCTCAGCTTCTTTAAAAGTGGTTTGTTTGTACCAGGCGTGGTGGCGCACGCCTTTAATCCCAGCACTCCGGAGGCAGAGGCAGGCAGATTTCTGAGTTCAAGGCCAGCCTGGTCTACAGAGTGAGTTCCAGGACGGCCAGGGCTATACAGAGAAACCCTCCTCCCAAAAAATTGTTTGTTTGTTTGTTTGTTTGTAATCGTGAGTATTGAAGTGTGGGTATATGCAAAAGAGCACAGGTGCTTACGGAAGCCGGAGGTGTCCTGGAGCTTGAGCTATCAGTAGTTGTAAGCTGCCAGTGTGAAGACTAGGGTTGGATTTAGCGTTTTCTGTGTTTTGTTTTGTAAGATAGAGCCTTGCTGTGTAGCCCCGGCGGACTGGAACCTAAGACAATCTTTGAGCATTTTCCCGCCAGGGCAGGGAATAGAGGTGTGCACTTCATTCTGCCATGCTGTTTTGTTTGCTGTTTTATTTTGTTTTGTTGGTGGGGACAGGGTCTCACTGCCAGCTCTGGCTAGCCTGGAACTCCTATGCAGCTATCAGGCTGCCCCTAGACTTGTGGCAATTCTCTTGTCCTTGCCTCTGGGGACTGAATTTAGGTCTGTCAGGCTTGGTCTGTGTTTGGGGAGTATTTTGTTGGTCTTTCTGTTTCCTTTGCCTTTTGGGATGGACATTCTCAGTCTATAGCCCAGGCTGGCATGGAGTTTGTGATGGTCCCACAGTCTCCAGGGACTGGGATCACAAGGATAAACCACACAGCCAATTGTGTCTTGTTTTATTGTTAGTTCTGGACTTTCTTTGTTTTGGGTTTTGGTTTGATTTTTGATTTTTCAAGACAGGATTTCTCTGTGTGACAGCCCTGGCTATAGATCAGGCTGTCCTTGAACTCACAGAAATCTGCCAGCCTCTGTCTCCTAAATGCTGGGATTAAAGGCAAGTGCCACCACCACCCAGTACACCACCCAAATCACCAAACACCATGGCATTTCTGGTACTATAGCTCTATAATACAATTTGAGTTGGGGCATGGTGATAACCTCCAGCAGGTTACTTCTGTTTTGTTTGTTTGTTTGTTTTTGTTTTTGCTTTTGTTCTTTTGGTGCTACATAGGACACTCCCAACGTCAGTTCCCTCAAAACACCAAAGACAGTCTTCGTTGGGAACTAGAAGTGTTTCTGAATTTTCAACAGTAAAGTTATTTTGGTTTGTTGGGTTTCATTCCTGCTATCAGGGTCCCTCTGTGACTTCATTCCCTATCTCTGGTTCCATTTGTTACTTTGTGACTTCATCAGAGGGACAGTTTAGCTCCTGTGGGTCAAGTCCCAGGGGCCTCGCTTGTTCAGACTCAGTTTTGGAGATGGGTCTGGAACTGAACTCTCTGCGCTTCATCCTTGGGCGCAAAGTGGAGGCCCACTTCCGGTTGGCTTCTGCAGGTAGCAAGTGATGTGCATTTGACTTCTGGAGCAGCATCAAAGACAGATGCCAAGGTGTGCCTACTGCCATTTCCAGAGTGCTTCTAACGGTTAGTCTAACCCATGGCGGTCTCCCCACCCTCCCGGGCCACACAAACCAAAGTTCAATCAGACCTAGAACTTCCCCAGCGGCTGAAGCCAGGCCTAGAGAAAACCCCTGAATCTCAAGGAGAAGAGCCATCATACATACTGAGGGCCACAGCTGCAGCTCAGACCCTAGCCAGTATCATCCGGTCTTGTTATGGTCCCTTTGGCCGGCAGAAGTTTCTGGTGACTGCCAAGGGAGAAACAGTTTGTACAGGTCATGCCGCTGCCATCCTCAAGGCTCTGGACCTGGAGCACCCAGCTGCCCAGTTTGTTCAAGAATTAGCCCAAACCCAGGTAGAGAACGCTGGGGATGGCACGGTCTTTGTTGTTCTACTGACAGAAGCCTTGCTGGAGCAGGCCCATTACCTTCTGTGGGCTGGCCTAACTCCAACCCAGCTCCGGGAGGCCTTTGCCACAGCCACAGCAGAAGTTCTGACCGCTCTGCCTTCCCTGGCCATCCGCTCTCTAGGGCCTTTGGAAGATCCTTCCTGGGCCCTCTATTCTGTGATAAGTACTCACACCCTGTCCAACTCAGATTATTTAACCAAGCTTGTAGCTCAAGCGTGCTGGGTTAGCAGGGAGCCAAATGGCAGCTTCAAGCCTGAGAGTATTGTCGTGTGCGTACTTCAGGGTGGGAAACTGACTGATTCCCGAATTTTTCCTGGAGTAGCAATAGCGGGGAAGCTGTGTGGACAAAAGACTGAGGTCCTTGGTGATGCTAGGGTGGCCCTGTTCAATTGCCCCTTTGGTCCTACAAATCCATTTACACTGGCCACACCACGTCTCTCCAACCCGGAAGAACTACTAAGATTTCGGAAACAAACTGAACAAGTGGAAAAGGAAATAGCCCAACTAGCCATTATGGACATTAACGTGGCAGTGGTCTTGGGGGAAGTTAATGAGAAATCGGTGGACCAGGCTAACTACTGTGGCATCATGGTGATTCAAGCCAAGTCCCGAAAGGAGATTGTCTACCTGAGTGAGAAGCTGGGCACTCCTCTGCTCGGCCGGGTCCTTCCTCCCCTGGAGCCAGGGAAGTGCCACAAGGTTTACAGGAAGGAATTTGGAGATACTGCGGTGGTAATGTTTGAATGGGAACATGAGATTGCACCTTTTCTCTCAGTGGTCCTTAGGGGACCCACCATCCAGGGACTTCGGGTTGCAGAGCAGGCTGTCTACTATGGCATTGATGCATTTTCTCAGCTGTGTCAAGATCCCAGACTACTGCCAGGAGCAGGTGCCACAGAGATGGCTCTGGCAAAAATGCTGGTAGACAAAGGAAGCCGACTGTCTGGCCCCAACGGTCTGGCCTTCCAAGCATTTGCTCAAGCCCTGAGTTCTCTGCCTAAAACCCTGGCAGAGAATGCAGGCTTAGCTGCCCAAAGCGTGATGGCAGAATTGAGTGGATTTCACCAAGCTGGGAACTTCTTCGTTGGAGTGGGAACAGACGGCTTAGTAAATGTGACTCATGAAGGTATATGGGACATACTGAGGACCAAAGCCCAAGGGTTACAAGCAGTTGCTGAGCTGGTGCAGCAGCTGGTGACTGTGGACCAAATTATAGTGGCCAGAAAGACTCCTTTGTACAGACAGATCACAGACCCCACCTTGAATGCAAAGGTATCCTCACCCCTGAGAGCAAAATTCTTTGGAAAATATGTATAGCGGCACACTAAATAAAGAATGGTCAGGATTGCAAAGTGACCTCCAAAATACAGATGTTTTCCTTTTCTGTCCCTCATGTCTGGGGCTTCTAAAGCCCCTTCTTTCCTTCCTTCCTTCCTTCCTTCCTTCCTTCCTTCCTTCCTTTGGGTTTTGTTTTTGTTTTTGGGTTTTGGATTGATTTGGGGAATTTGGTTTGTTGTTGTTTTATTTTGTTTGATGATAATAGCCCTGGCTATTCTGAAACTGGCTTTGTAGACCAGGTTGGCCTAGAACTCTCAGATCTGCCTGCCTCTGCCTCCTAGAATGCTGGGATTAAAGGTGTGCACTACTACACCTTCTAAAAGGTGTGTGTGTGTGTGTGTGTCTGTCTGTCTGTCTGTCTGTCTGTCTGTCTGTGTCTGTCTGTGTCTATGTGTGTCTGTGTGTGTGTGTTGCTGTGTGGGTATGGGTGAGTGCATGTGTGTGCAGGAGGGACTCACTGGGGTCAGAAGAACGTGTTCTATCCCCTGGAGCTGGAGTTGCAGTTAGTTGTGAAGGGCATGTGAGTGCTGGGAATGGGACCCAGGTCGTCTGGAAGAGCAGCCGTGCTCTTAACCACAGAGCTGTCTCTCGATCTCAGCACATGAAGTCAGGCTGCAGAACAACAAAGATGAAGATCTGTACTTCCAGCAACTGGGAGATGAGTAGAGAAGTCAGAGCAGTTCGGTGTGAGACTCAGCTACATAGTCAGTTTGGGCTATGTAAATAAGATCTGTTTCAAACACGAAACAAAATAACCTATCTCTCCAGTGTTAGAGAAAGGAAGAGCACAAGTTCAAGGTCACCTTCAGCTACTCATTGAGAACAGATATGACCTTGACTCAAAGAAAGAAGACCGGAGAGGGAGAGATTCTTTTTAGTAACTTATCTTCATTCCAAGTCTTGACTTTTCTGTTAGCAGTTTCTCTCCATCCCACCTTACATCACTTACAGTAACAGTAAGTGCAAAGATGCAGTCAGTCCTAGCAGAATTTTAAATTAAGTACCTGGATTTTGGGGGTGGGAAAAAAGAACAATCACCTTTTCTGAATATCCCTTCTATAATATCAGTGTGTGTGGGTTTATGTCTAGACAACACTGTAACATTCTAAAAGCACCAGTTCCAACTGAAAACAGTGGCCAGTCATTCTCTAATTTTTTTAAAAAGAAGACAGTATTTTGAGGCAATTTTAAAAAAAAAATACAGGAAAAAGAGCCATAACCAAACTAATTTAAGTTGTATTTTTATTGATTTGGGGGATTTTTCTTATTTTTATTTATTTTTCTTATTTATTTATCTACATATGTATGTGTATGTATGTATGTATGTATGTATGTATTTATGTATGTATGTATTTTTAGAAATAGGTTTTTCTATGTAGCCCTGACTAATTTGGAACTAGCTCTGTAGACCAGGCTGCCCTCCAACTCACAGGCATCCACCTGCCTCTGGCCCCTAAATGCTGGGTTTACAGGTGTGCCCCTACTGCCCGGCTATAGAATATATTCTGATTATGGTTCCCCTTACCTAGTCCTCATCTTTTTTTATCAGACATCTCTGGACCAATGAGATGGTTCAGCAGGGAAAGATGCTTTCTGCCTAATGACCTGAGATTCCCCTAGAACCCACAAGATGGAAGGAGAAAACTGACTCCCACAAGCTGTCCTTTGAGCACCATGTACTTGCTATGGCACATATGTGAGCGCGCGCGCGCACGCACGCGCACACACACACACACACAGAGACAGAGACAGAGAGAATAAATAAATAAATAAAGCCATGATTGCTTTGCAACAATATGAAGATGACTCCTCATTTTAGTTATAAATCTAAGATTCTAAAGAGTGGGATTACAGGCATGCTGCAGCACACAAAGCTCTAAGTCTTCAGGCGTGGCATAGTCATAGAACACACATTTCCCCCAAGGGACATTGATATCACACAAGAGCAAAGGCCACTCCACACTCCCACTGAAGGTCCTTGTGCATGCTGGGTAAATGCTGTAGCCTTCTCCACCCTGGCCGTGCCCCTGTGCTCTCAGGTTCTTTAGCCTGGGCTGATGGCCATCTCCATCTGGCAGCCTGCCCCTGAGCTTTCTATACTTCATGCTCGATCTGAGAGGCAGCAGTGTGAGCATCAGTTATCAGTGAGGACTGAGCTATCCCCAGTGTCAACCTGTGGGGCTGATGGACAACTTAGACCTTGAAAAGCAGTGGCCTAGGCAGCAGTTCTACATCACTGTTTCTGTCCATCCTAGAACAAGAGAAGCAAGGCCCTTAGTAATGTCAGTGTCACCTCCCAACACAGGACTCCTAGCACTTTTCCTGGCAATGGAGAAGTAGACCAGAGCTTCACCTCAATTGGGCTGAGCCCCTTCTGCTTCTGGAGCTATAGGATGGAGGTCTCTTCCCAAGGCCTCAGTTCTCAGGCCTTGGCTGCTGGCTGGTTCCAGTGTCTGATTCGGACGCTTTAATTCCATCCCAGAAGTAGCAAGGCCCAGGGTTCATCCCCATTCTGGTGGACCCGCCGGAGCCTCCTAGGGTCACTCTCATGCCTGCCTTTCTGTAAGCTGCTCTGATGAACTGAAAGGAGATGACAAGATGCAGAAAAACAGAGCAAGAAAGAAAACGTCTAGTTAGGAGAAGAGGGAGACGGGGAGGCTGACCTGGTGGGGACAGCGGCCCATTTAGGTAGTGGAATGTGTTGTCTCCAAACCCTTCCTCCACAAGATCCTTGCAGTCCTGAAGGAAAACATGCATTCCAGGTGGGAGTGGGGTGGGGAGGGGAAAACAGCACACTTTAACATGGAAGAGGAGGTAGAGGCTTGCCCAGTATCTAAGAGGATCCTTCCCAAGAGTCTCTCCTTTTCAGGTCTCCTTTTCAGCATCTTTTGCCTGGCCTCACATGCTAAGCACTCTTGGCATATAGGCCAAGGGCTTGTGAAAGCCAGAATTCAAAAGAACAGGGGTTATAGATAGCACATAGCTCTGTTGTTAAGAATACTTGCCTAATGCTGGACTTTCTGAATTCCAAACCAGCTTGATATACATAGCAAGTTCCAGACCTCAAAAAATTAGATTGATAGATAAGCAAATCATGGGAGTAAACAACCACTTTTTTAAAAAATTATTTTACACTGTAGCTGTCTTCAGACACACCAGAAGAGGGCATCAGATCTTGTTGCAGATGGTTGTGAGCCATCATGCCCTTGCTGGGAATTGAACTCAGGACCTCTGGCAGAGCAGTCAGTGCTCTTAACCACTGAGCCATCCATCTCCCCAGCACCAACAACCACTTTCTGATTGGATCTAAGTCTACCTCCACAAGATAAAACTCATACCTGGCGCCAATACCTGGCTAAGAACTTGTGGCGAGACAAGTCCTACAGGAGAGCCTCCTACTGTTGTTACATTGCTATATGGAACCTAGTGAGTCACTACACAAACAGACCAATGCACGTCTCAAGCCTCTTCTGAGAAGCTGCTGTTTGCAGCAGACGGTGGTTAACAGTAACCCACGACTGGCCAGGTGCACAGTATTCAGCCCTAAAAGGAACATCTGTCCAACACTGCCAAGGCTCAGGGATCCTTGCAGAAGAGGAGTGCTCCACGGGGACATGTGTCTTCTGGACATATCAAGATGACTGCAAATAAGGAACTCACCATAGAAACTGTAACAGCTTGCACAATATCTCTGAAAGCCCAAGGCAGACCAAATCCCAGCATGGATAGGTAAGCTAACCATGAAACCCTAGTCCTACATGAGGAGCTACTGATGGTTGTCAGCACCTGGGATAGTCAGTGACCGTCCTCTAAGAGTATAGCTACTGTTAAGTAGACCACCCTCGAATGGAAAACCACACAGCCAAGACTATGGGCAGCATAAAGTAGTCTTGAATTTTTTTTAAAAATAAAGATTAGTGGTCAGAGGTAGTAGCACCTGCCTTTAATCCCAGCATTAGGGAGGGAGAGACAGGCAGATCACTGTGGCTTGAGGCCAGCCTATGAGTTTCAGGATGGTCAGGGCTATGTAGAGAAACCCTGAAAAGAAAAACAAAACAAACAGAAAACAGAGCTTTGTAGGTAGGACAAAGCAGGGTGGATTCTGGAAAGACTTAGTTGGAAGATAATGATCTAAATATGTTGTATGAAACTCAAAGAACTAAAAAAAATTTTTTTAATGTCTTAGGGCTAAGAAGATAGCTTAGTCATTATTGATTCCCATGACCTATGCTTAAAAAAGAAAAGAAAAAAAAAGGACAGTTTTAAGGAAACAGCATTTTTCAGACTCCACAGGTATGGTGGTTTGAATAGGAATGATTCCCATAGCCTCAAGTGTGTGAATACTTGGCCCACTATTAGTGTGCCACCGTGGGGGTGGACCTTGAGGTCTCCTATGCTCAAACTCTGCACAGTGTGGAAGAGTCCCTTTCTCCTGCCTTTCTGATCAAAATGTAGAACTCTCAGCTCCTCCAGCATCAAGTCAGCCTGCACCCTGCCATGCTTTCCACCATGATGACAATGAGCTAAACCTCTGAACTGTAAGCCAGCCCAATGAAATGTTTTCTTTTATAAGCGTTGCTATGGTCACGGTGCCTCTTCACAGCAATGGAAACACACACACAACACAACAGGGCATAGGCATATATGAACTTAAAGATTGTGACAGTATGTACAAGATACACACACATACACAGAAACACACACACCTCTCCAGTCTTGGCTTCCATTGTTTACGGACTGCAGAATACCAATGGGCAAGGACCCTTGCTGTGGCTGCTTCCCTGTGTTTATCCTCTTGGCAGGCACCCCAAGTTCTGTGCTAGCAATTCTCTTTAGAAGAGGATAAGTTATGTCAGACAAACTCAAAGATCCTTATGAAGACACAAAGCATCACTTCTTATTTCGTGCCCATGTTCATGTTGATTGTAGTCCAATATTATTGTCATTGTTTACAAAAGGCAACCGAACTATGGCAGTATTTTCATTTTGATAAAAGCTTGCAAAACTACTTTTGATGATTTTTCCATTAGATTTTCATCTCATCTGTTCTTGCTTTGATTGTTGGAACTTAGTAGAAATGTTTCAAAATATACACAAATGTCACTGAAATTAGTTTTTAAAGAGAATGTAAAGCCTGCGTGGTGGCGCATGCCTTTAATCCCAGCACTTGGGATTTCTGAGTTTGAGGCCAGCCTGGTCTACAAAGTGAGTCCCAGGACAGCCAGGGCTATACAGAGAAACCATGTCTTGAAAAACCAAGAACAACAACAACAACAACAACAAAAACCACAAACCAAAAAGTTCAAGGTCATCTTCAAGTGCAGGTGGAGTTGAAGAACAATATGAGAAACTGTCCCAAAACAAGAAAATGGGGCTAGAGAGATGCTTCAGCAGTTAAGCACTGGCTGGCTCTTCTTGCTGAGGACAGGTTTCAGTTCCAGCACCCACACCCACATGGTGGCTCACAACTCTAACTCCAGTTTGCAGGGGATATGATACCCTCTTCTGGCCTCCTCAGGCACAAAACATGCATATAATGCCTGTACATACATGCAGATAAAACACGTGATGATATATATATATATATATATATATATATATATATGTATATGTATATATATATATATACATATATATATATACACATATATATACATATATACATATACATATATATACACATACACACATATATGTACATATGTATACATACATACACACACACACACACACACACACACATATTTGAGACAGGGCTGCTCTGTATATCCCTGGCTGTCCTGGAACTCACTCTGTAGAACAGTGTGGCCTGAAACTCAAGAGATCCACCGCCTCTGCCTCCAGAGTGCTCCAGATTAAATGTGTGCACCATTACTGCCTTGCATTTTTTGTTTGTTTGTAAATCTTTCTTTTAAAAGTAGCAAGAAGGGGCTGGAGAGATGGCTCAGCGGGTAAGAGCACTGACTGCTCTTCCAAAGGTCCTGAGTTCAAATCCCAGCAACCACATGATGGTTCACAACCATCCGTAGTGAGATATGACACCCTCTTCTGGTCTGTCAGCTACAATGTACTTACATATAATAATAAATAAAATAAAATTTAAAAGTAGTTTAAAAAAAAGTAGCAAGAAAATAAAAAAAGAAAGAAAAAGGAAAAGAAAGAAGGAAGGAGGGAGGGAGGAAAGAATAAAAACTCAGATGGAGGATGGCTAGAAAAATAGGTTCCCATGCTTCTGTTTGCCAGGATGACTGAGTGACTGGAAGTAGATTGTCAGCCTGTTGACTGAGCAGGGTGACAGAGTCCTTTAGGTGAATTATACAGTCACATGGACTCTGAAAATAGTTATCTCCCACAGCAGGAAGCAGAACTATTCTACAGGCTCAGCAGCCCCCATCCCCATTCTCTCGTTAGAATCCTTAGAAAGGAGGGGACAGAAACTCAGCTCCCCACGGTCACTCTCAACAGCCTGAAGAGGCCCCTTAATCTCTCAGGGATCACGACTCAGGCCAAACTGGGATTTGTGGCTTTGATACAGAAAAGAATTCCAGGCCCAGTTGTTTTGAAGCAGAGTTGGAGGGTTTTTTTTTTTATTGTTTGTTTGTTTAAGATTTACTTCGCTGGGTGTGGTGGTGCACACCTTTAATCCCAGCACTTGGGAGGCAGAGGCAGGCAGATTGCTGAGTTCAAGGCCAGCCTGGTCTACAGAGTGAGTTCCGGGACAGCCAGGGCTACACAGAGAAACCCTGTCTCGAAAAAAGAAAGAAAAAGAAAAAAACCAACTTATTTTTATTTTTTGAGTTTTTTAAGACAGGGTTTCTCTGTGTATCCCTGGCTGCCCTGGACCTCACTCTGTAGACCAGGCTGGCCTCGAACTCAGAAATCCACCTGACTCTGCCTCCCAAATGGTGGGATTAAAGGCATGCACCACCACTGCCAAAAACCAACTTATTTATTTCATGTATGTGAGTACACTGTCGCTGTCTCCGGACACACTAGAAGAGGGCATCAGATCTCGTTGCAGATGGTTGTGAGCCATCATGCCGTTGCTGGGAATTGAACTTAAAACCTCTGGAAGAGCAGTCAGTGCTCTTAACCACTGGGCCATCTCTCCAGCCCAGAGTTGGAGAATTTATTAAAAATATTTTTTAATGGGGTAGGGTGTGATGGCTCATTCCTTTAATCCCAGTACTCTGGAAGTAGAGGCAGGCAGGTCTTTGAGTTTAAGGACAGCCTGATCCACAGAGTAAGTTCCAGGAGAGTCAGGGCTGCACAGAGAAGCTGACTTGAAAAACCAAAAAAAGAAAAAGGAATTATTTTATGTGTATGAGTGTTTTTTCCTGCATGTGATGTCCCTTGGCCATCCAAGTGGCAGAGGGGTTGAAACGGGATACACCCAAGTTTCCTGCCTCCTCCAGCTTCTTCAGCTTTCTCCACCACAGCTCCATCCACCATCTCTAATGTTACAATTTCCTTTTTCTTGGTAACTCTTTTTAGGAGACTAAGCCATCCACAGGAAGACAAATCACAAAATACCCTGTAACAGGTTGCCTCTTCCTGAGCTTAACATGTCCTTTTAAACCAGGGGCTCAGAGAGAGACAGCCCTGGTGTGTAGCTATTAAACCAACTCTGGTCCTAAGAGCCTTCCTTCAAACCCACTCTCTTGGGGACACCCAGGGCTACACTTGAGCAGCAGGCATCCATCACCACCCTCGCCGCAGGTCTAGATGGTGGTTGCCTGCAGAGGCCAATGCAGGTACTTTGTTAGCATCAGGGCAAGCTTACCCACTGAATGCACTTGACCCTCCCCTCCTCAGGATACCACAAGTGAGTTCTTTTCCCAAGTCTGGGCAGAAACATAATCTCCTCCAATTCTCACACCAACGCTGAACATAGTCAAGTCCAGTATTATTAGCCCCACTTGATAGAGGAAGAAACTGAGACTTATATGTGGTTGGGGGTGGCTGGCAGTTCCCAAGCCTGCAGGAGGAGGAATACCTGTGCAATGTGACCCCGCAAACCCTTCCAGGTCTAAGCTGTGTCCATCCTTCAATCTGATTTATCTGGAATGGCAATGCTAGCAGTGAGTGTCCTTTAAGAACCTGAGATGATCCCGTTGATGGCAGGCTAATTCTCCTAAACCGTTAGTTATACATTCCATTATCCTAGTAGCCCTCCAGGACAGGAACATTGCAGGGCTCAAAACCTATCCCGATCCCACAGTAGGCTCTCTGCCCTGGGGAGACCACGTGACTATCCTGCACACAGCACATACCGGTCCCACCCTGTTTCTACCCTGCCCCAGGGCGTGATCTGCTCAACACTTCCCATTCCCCAGGGCCAGGGAACTCTGGCTCAGAATGCAGGAAGCTGAGCACCTTTGAGCCAGAGCTGGACTCAGTGCTTGCTGAGCTCACAGGAGATCCTAGGTCAGCCCCTAGCTGGGAGCAACCAGATGACAGCAGACTTGGATGGAAAATGTTAGCTAAAGGGATGTCCACAGAAATTTTATTTAGAATTTCCACTTTTATTGAAAGTTAGATTGTTTTCATACAATATATTCTGATCACATGTTCCCCTTCTCCCACACACACCCTAACCCTCTCCCCACCTCCCCATACCCACAGGATTCTTTTTTGAGATGGTTTGGTTTGACATGTTTGTTTTTATAAACAGGGTCTCGTGTAGGCCAGGCTGGCCTCAAATTCACATGGCTACTGAGGCTAGCCTTGACCTCATGACTGACCAGCCTGCTTCTACAAGCCTCCACACCTCAGTTTGGGACTGGGTAGTTGTGCACAAATACAAGGGCATGTCTTTACCCTTAAAACTGACAGACAGACCAAGACTGGCATCACAGAGACCCAACGTTAACCAGCAGTCACCAAGCTCATCCTGTATGTTTGGGGCACGCAGGTTGGTGCTACATTTAAACTCCAGGGCAGCTGCTCTAAAACTGTCCTAGCCAAAGCCTGTGTCATAGAAACACCAGACAGGTCCAGCCACTGAGAGAGTGCTGGAGTGGGGGAGGAGAGAAGAACCTCTTTTTACTGTGTTCCTGCCCTGTGGGATGACACTTATAACCACCTCCAGGGCAGCAGCTGGGATCCCCTCCCCCACTGGAACCAGCATCCAGCAGAGCCTGGAGCTGCCCTGGGGAAAGGGGGGCTGCCTGCCAAGGATCTGCCCACCTGGGGCCACCGCCAGGGCCCGGCCCGAGCCCGGGGCCCAGTCAGACTCTGCAGTCTGTACACAACCTGAAACAAAGTGGGCAAAAGGCTGTCCTTGAGTCCACATGCCTTAGTTCTTACTCTGCTCATCAAGAAATAACAGGAAATAAAGTAAGAAAATGAAAGAATCATAAACTGTTTACAAGAGTAGCTCCTCTCCCAATTCTTGTTCACAGGTGTGTCTACACCATGGGGTCCAGCCAATAGGAAGACTGGGTTGCCTGTTGACTGGATCCCATCTCATGGAAGCATTTGTTTATCCACTAAGCATTTGCTAAACCTGCCCTAGCAAATAGAAAGAGCCCAGCTTGGAGGGAGAAGGGGAACCAGCCATTTTAAGTAAACAAGAAGGCTTCAGATGGTGCAGCATGCTTTGAAGGAAGTAACTGGGAGAGGACAGAAAGTACCTGGTTGGGGGCAGGGAAAGGACCCATTTCAGATCAGCTGACACTGAAGGCTGGCCTGAGAAGTCAGAAGAGATGCAGCTCCACACACAAGCCCCGAAGCCTCAAGTGCAAAGTTGGAAATGGGAAGCCCTGAGGGAAGGTTCTCAGTGTGCCTGGACTGCGCAAGCTAGGCACCTACAGAGCTGGGCCTCCCCCAGCCAGGATCCCGGAGCTCTGCAGACCTCGGGATGCAACCTAAAAGGCCACTTCTGTCAACTGGAATGCCTTAATGAGCCTGACAGGGCAATCTGCGGAGCCTGACCTGCATGCACACAAGATCATCTACTTTAGTAATTTTGAAAAAGTCATGGGTGTGGAGAGGGAGTGGCAGAGTAAGTGGGTCAGGGTCTTCTGTGGCCCAGGCTGGCCTTGAACTCCTGATTTTACTCCAGCCTCCCCAGCACTGGGATCTCAGGCAAGACCACCACACTCAACAGCTGTTTTGTTTTTGAGCTGGTTTCAAATAGCTCATACTGACCTTGAACTCCCCATGAGGCTGGCCTTGAATTCTTCCTGCCCCCAAATCCCAAATGCGGAGAGTACCAGAATTACCACAGTGGGGATTAAGACAACCCCCAGAAGACAGGGTTTCAATGCACAGCCCTGACAGGCCTGGGATCTGTAACCCTTCCTCTGCTCACCAGCAAAGGCTAGGCCAGTTTCAAATTTCAACTAAATTTCTCTTGGAGACTACATTGCACTGTGCAGTTTTATCAGTTTATTTCTTCTCTCTCCCCTCCCCCTCCCCCCCACCCCTTGGTTTCTCAGTGTAGCCCTGGCTGTCCTGGAACTCACTCTTGTAGACCAGGCTGGCCTCAAACTAAGAAATGCGCCTGCCTCTGCCTCTCATGAGCTGAGATTAAAGGCATGAGCCACCACTGCCCAGCTTATTTCTATTCTCTAAAACGATTTAAAAAAGCTAGCTCAATTATAGAAAGTACACATGTAAATTTTAAATGTCAATATTGCATAAACAATGGAAATTTGACTGCTACTCAGGAAAGGCAGCCTATTATTTTTGGAGTAACAAATTTGGTCACTTTAGGAACTAAGTCCTGGGACTGCAAAGATGACTCAGGTTCACAGCTCTGGCTCTTCCAGAGGACTTTAGTTCAATTCCGAGCACCCACAAGGTAGCTTGCGACTGTAACTCCGACTGGAATCTAACATCCTTACACAGACATACAGGCAGGCAAAACACCAATGCACATAAAATGAAAATTAATTAAAAAAATTCAATCCCAGGGTGGAGAGATGAAACCTTCTGCAGAGGAGCCCCCAAGTTAGGTGGCCCACAACCAGCGGCTCCAGGAACCCAGCGGCCGCCCTCTCTGGCTTCTGCAGTCAAACCCCGTACCAAGGAACTAGCGAGTTCCAAACCAGTCAGAGATACAAAGGGAGAGGTGAGATCCTGTTTGAAGAAACCTCCAAACCTAAGACACACCCAAAGAAAAGCACTACCCCCACCACCATCAACAACAAAATGTTTGAATGATCTGGGCCGTCCAGTTCCTTTCTGGAACCAAAACCAGCTAATATTGATATTGACGTTTATCACTTAACCCCTCTCCCTGATTTCGAAATGAAGTCTGTTCCACTCAGCCGAATTTAAGGAGAGGTGTGAGGGAATGAAGGCGGTGTGCGTGGGGGCTGGGGAAGAAGGAGTTGAAAGGGGCGGGGTGCGGCGGGGTACAGAGGCAAATGTAGATCGCTGCTACATTGAGTTTGGGACCGGGACCAGGTATCGAGGCCCGGGCTCCCAGACCCAAAGAAAGCAGGAAGAAACGCAGCAAAGAGGGAGGGAAGCCGACAGAAACCGGAATGCCCACGGGAACAAACTCAACAGTGACCAGCTGGAATCCACCGCGGACCATAGGAGGCAAGGCGCCTGGCGCGAGGGGCCAATAGGAGGACGAGCCGAAAGAGGGGCGCTGCAAGGCCAACCCGAGGACCAGCAAGACTGGGGGCGGGGCCTCTGGGACGAAGCCAATGACTGGGAGAGCGGCCTGGGACGCGTGGCCAATGGCAGGGCGAGCTGGGTTGGGGCGTGGCCCCTGGTTTGAAGCCAATGGCAGGGAGTACAGCTTGGGCGAGGCCAGTGGGAGCTCGAGGGTGGGGGAGGAGCCAGACCCGGAAGACAGTGGGGGCGGGGAGCCGCGATGACAACCTGTCAAGTCCACTTCGGGACGAACTAGGTCACGCGCTTCTTGTAGCTCCGGCGCCCCCGCCCCGCGAGGCCCTGCGGGTGGCCCCGGGGCCGGGCCGCACCGCTTCCTCTTCCTGCCCGCGGGGGTGGGGGCGGGGCGGACACCTGCCGTTCGCCGGCCCGCTCCAGCCTTCGGGCTGCCGAAGGTCTCCTAGCCTTCGGGCCAGTGCCCGCCGATCCTCCGGGAGCCAGGTCCGCGATCTCCGGCGCCCGCCGTGGGCTCGGGAAAGCGCACAGCGCACTACTTGTCGCGGAGGGATCCGGCCCCTGAGTTACCTGTTCTCCACTCGGAGCTGACCTCGGTCCAAGGGCCCGCAAGTCCGCCTCACCGAGAAGTAATACAGGTTCGGATCCGCGCCGCCGACCTCACAATGGCGCGGGCGTCCAGCCACTGTCACGCAGCATCCCGTGCGATTATTCGCCCAGAGCCTCACTGCTTAGGGGACCACGGCGGGGCCCTTCTCCCTCTCGCTCATTCAGAAGATGAGAACGTCCCCGCACGACACAACGACGCTGTTTTAACAATACCCAACTAACTCTGCTCTTCCAAACTGCACACACTTAAAGGTGACATGGCCACAGACGCTGGGTTGCAATACTACGCTGGAATTCTGCACTAATTATTTAAAAGCTTTCTTACAGTACTACAGCGAAACGACCGGTTACAAACCTTTCATTTTCGTTCGAACACCGTACTCTAACCAATGGATATTTTGTGAATACTTCTATTCAGTATCTCTAGATTTTTAAAAAAAAAAACCCAAATGTAAAGAAAGACATTACCAAATGAGTGGTTCATCAGTGAAATAATTTGTTTTGCCTTTACATTTTAGCCTTTTTGGAAGGCACATTATTTGCAGTATACACAGATATAAATTTTGTACATTTAAAATAGCCTGTATAGCCTTTTTGTCGTTCTTTCTTGAAGCCCCTCCCACTCTGAAGATTCTTTCGCTTCTATTAATTTTAAGTCTGGTTAAAAAAATAGTGCTTGAGGCCATCCTGGTCTACAGAGTGAGTTCCAGGACAGCCATGGTTAAAAGAGAAACCCTGTCTCAAAAAAACCAAAACAAACAAAAAAAAAATAGTGCTTAAATTAAACATAAAAACAATTAGCATTTACATTTGAATAATGCTTCTTCATGTTTATTACCATGTACATTACTAGGAACTGGAAGTCCAATCTTGTAAAAAATTAAAATTCAAGACAGGCCTTTATAGTGAGGTTATTGTCTTTTCATTATAACTCATTTTTTACAGCCAGCTAATTTTCCAGAGGGAATTACTGTTCCTATCTTTAGTCAATTTGGTTAAGAATTCTTTGCCTTTAAATATATAAAAATGTTTGTGTATGATTTTATTTTTCTGTGAGAGCATTAAGGTTAGAGGACAACTTGTGGGCATGCTATTCTTTTACCTAGGAATGGAACGCATTTCCACCCTGTGACAGGGTCTCATGTATCCTTAGATAGCCTGGAACTCACCTGTATAGATCACATTGACTGAAATTTCAGAGATTCCTCTGCCCCTCTATTCCTGGGATTAAAGGTGTACAACACTGCCACCAGCATTAAAAATTGTCTTTATACGTCTCTGGTTTTTTTTTTTTTTTTTTTTTTTTTTTTGGTTTTTCGAGACAGGGTTTCTCTGTATAGCCCTAGCTGTCCTGGAACTCACTTTGTAGACCAGGCTGGCCTCGAACTCAGAAATCCACCTGCCTCTGCCTCCCAAGTGCTGGGATTAAAGGCGTGCGCCACCACGCCCAGCACGTCTCTGTTTTTACATTACCTATATGTAACTGTCCACTGAGGCCAGAAGAAAGTCGTGGATCCCTGGAGCTTGGGTTAATTCCAAAAGGTTGTACGCCAGCTTTTGGTACTGGGAAGTGATCTTGGGTCCTTGGAAGAAGCAGCAAGCACTCTTAACCCAGGAGACAGCCTCCTGGCCACACCTCCCTTTTGTTTTTAATTTCCAAGATTTTGAAGTCTTTTCCCATTGAAGGCTGTTTAATTCTTCCATCTCCTTGGGAATAGAACCCAGAACTTGCCCATGCGCAGTGCGCTGGTCATTCTTTACTGTCAGTTAATATTAAGCAGACTATACAACTACAAAGGTTTTCTTCCTTCAACAAAAAAAAAATACACCTTGATATTAGCAATAAGCAAAGTCAACAGTGTCAAAAACATGAGTATGAACTCCTGTCATGGACTTATCCCATTGGTATTACAACTTATGACTTATCCCATAGGTATTACAATAGGAAGTCATGTTAAACTTCTGACAACTTGCTGTCCATGCTCTGCTGGTACTCTCTCCAGCTCTTCATGACTTTTCTTGCCTTCTTCCCCTGATCAGAAGTGAGATGTTAATTTGTGATCTCCTATAACAAGATGACCAGTGTGTTCTTTTCTGCACCCATAAGTCTCAAGAACTCTTGTTTTCTTTCTTCATTGCCCAAGTCTGCTGCCTCCCAATTGCTAGGTACAAGATTACCGCCGGGGGAAGCTGAACGCTTCACCTCGTGCATGCATATGAGACTCCTGGGCAGCACTCATGGCAGCTGGGATCCCGTCGGGGGAAGTGCCAAACATATCCTGTCGCAGTTTTCCTCAAATGTAACACCAGCAGCCCTCACCCAGCAAGCAGCTGGCCCAAGCAGCGCCACTCCAGAACGCAGAGCCCCTCCGGGCCTTCTCCAGCACAGTCCTTTTGTTTTATTTCTGAGATAGGGTCTCAGATACCCAATGATGGCCTTGAATTCAGTATGTATCCTAGGCTGGCCTCAAGTTTTAGAGACTCCTCTGGCCTCAGACTTCTGTATTGCTGAGATAAAGGCCTATGCCACTAGGCACAGCTTATTTTTCTTAAACGTTTTAATGCAGTGTGTCATTTTAAAACTGGCCAATCACGTAAGAAAAACTACTTGGTGTGAGCAAGGAAGAGCTGCCTCCCACCCCCTTGCCAGCTGCTGCAGGAGGGAGGGCAGCCCTCTTGCCTAGGCAGCACCTCCCTTGAGAGCTGGTAGAGCTGGCGCTGGTGGTGTGCTGGGGAGTCAGGCCTGAGAGATAGCGTTCTGGAAAGCTAGCCCTGTCCCTTGAAGCCGGCTGCAGGCAAGGGAGCTGCCCTTCCCCCCCTCCCTTTTTTTTTTTTTTTTTTTCCCCCTGGGCAAAGCAGGAGAATTGGCAAGCTGACCAACTCAACTAACACCCACCCAGATCCAGGGGCTTTGGGTGGCGCACGCCTTTAATACCAGCACTCGGGAGGCAGAGGCAGGCGGATTTCTGAGTTCCAGGCCAGCCTGGTCTACAGAGTAAGTTTCCGTGACAGCGGGGAGGGGGGGTGGGGGGGTGGAGGGGGGTGGGGGGGTGAAGGGGGGGTGGGGGTTGGTTAGCTACACAGAGAAACCCAGTCTCAAAAAAAAAAAACCAAAACAAAACAAAACAAAAAACAAAAGATCCCCACCCCAACATCTACTCCTTCTGTGAACTACTGGAGCTAGTGAATGGACTACAACCTGCAGAAACTGTAGGATTTCCATGACAAGGGGCAACAGCAGGATATCTGAGAGGAGTCCTGATAAGGATCTAGCACTGATAGTGTAGCCTGGGGCCTCGAACCAGACCTCTGACTCACTACAAGGAACATTTGCTGGTGAAGCTGTTTGAACAAAAGGGTGTGACACCCAAGGCTTCTACTACAAGATTTTTTTTTTTTTTCAGGAGAGATTGCAAGGGCCGAGGGCAGATACCGAGGGACATAAAGATGAGTGGAGCTTGCTGGGCAGGGGTGGCGCACGCCTTTAATCCCAGCACTTGGGAGGCAGAGGCAGGAGGATTTCTGAGTTCTAGGCCAGCCTGGTCTACAAAGTGAGTTCCAAAACAGCCAGGGTTACACAGAAAAACCCTGTCTTGAACAACAACAACAACAAGAGTGGAGCTGGGGTCCATGATTCACAAAGAATCAATAAAAATAAAAGATACTCCTTTCATTTATCTCAAATACGAAAAGCTAGAAATAGGGCCTGTGTGATCCTAGAACTCAAGAGGCAGAGTCAGTCTAGGATCCATATCTGGTTCTGAGCTAGCTTGGACTAGAGTGTAAAACCTTAGACATTGTTTCACGAGACAAAAACTACTACCATTCAAGTAGACATTCAAAGACAATTGATTTCTCACCAAAAACTAAAAGAGGACAGAATCAGAAAGGTTCCAGGTTTCTTACAGTGTTTTGTGAGCATGTCATTCGTACAACCAAAGGAGAGAAACTACGGTGTGGAGGTGCAGCTTGGGGACCAAATGCTTCCCTAAGCATGCAAGAGGCCTTAGGTTTGGCCTCCAACATGGGGCAAAAGGGAAAAAGGAAATAACATGAAATCATGCATGTACCATGAGTTGGTTCTGGGAAGGAAATGAAAAGCTAAGCCAGAGCTGTAGGTGCTACTATCTCCAGATTTCAAAAATATTTTCCAAGTGGCCTGAAGGGGACCGGGAAGGAAATAAGACCCAGGGCACACAGAGGCACAGGTGTCATGTCAGTACAGTGTAGAGATGACTGCCACATCCCATCTTCCTGTGCCGTGCCACAGTCCTCAGAGGATACCATGTTCCAGCTGAGAGTCTCTGGGGCTTGAGACAGGGTCTACACAACACCCCAGGTTATTTGTTTCAGGTGTTTATGGTTTTGGTTTTGTCCATTTTTTGAGACAGGTTTCTTTGTGTTTAGCCTTGGCTGTCCTGGGACCTTGTAGACCAGGCTCGCCTTGAACTCAAAGAGATCTGTCTGCCTCTGCCTCCCAAATGCTGGGACTAAAGGCATGTACCACTACTGCCTGAATCCCAGGCTATTGAACTGTATATTATATGGGCTGATCACAAACTCACAGTGATGCTTCTGTCTCAGTTTTCAAATTGCTAAGATCAAAGCCAAGGTGAGACCATGCCCACCAAACCCATTTCTACCCTGAGTCCTCTCAGTGCCAGGAATTGAGCTTAGAGCCTCATGAATGCTAGGCAATCTCTCTAGCACTGGACTCTAGTCCTAGCCCAAGCCTGGTTCCTTCTCTGGCATCTTCTGTCCTCTAATGGTCTTTTCTCTGAGCCTGTGTCTTTTTGTTGCTGTTATCCAGTCATACTTAATTGGGGTATTGGAGCTCATCATTAATGACAGCTTTTCTCTTCCTTCCTTCCTTCCTTCCTTCCTTCCTTCCTTCCTTCCTTTCTTTCTTTCTTTCTTTCTTTCTTTCTCTTCCTTTCCTTTCCTTTCCTTTCCTTTCCTTTCCTTTCCTCCCTTCTTTTTCTTTTCTTTTCTTTTCTTTTCCTCTTTCTCTCTTTTTCTTTCTTTCTTTCTTTCTCTCTCTCTCTTTCTTTCTTTCTTTCTTTCTTTCTTTCTTTCTTTCTTTCTTTCTCTTCCTTTCCTTTCCTTCCTTCCTTCTTTTTCTTTTCCTCTTTCTCTCTCTCTTTCTCTCTCTCTCTCTCTCTCTCTCTCTCTCTCTCTCTCTCTCTCTCTCTCTCTCTCTCTCTCTTTCTTTTTTTGAGACTGGGTTGCATTAGCCCTAGCTGGAATGAAACTCACTATGTAGACCAGGCTGGCCTCAAACAGCAATTTGCCTGCCTCTGCCTCCCTGCTGCTAGGATTAAAAGCATGCACCACCACACTCAGCTAGTGACCTCATTTTAGCCAGTTACCTCCTTAGAGATCCTGTATCCAAATACTCTAATATCCGGAGGTTAGCTTTTGAACAAGTTGAGTTTAGGGAGAAGGCACAAATCTCTCCATAATTGGATGTGATGGGCTGGTAGGAAGGTGGCTTACTAAAGACATGTAAGTTGTTGCCCTTACTTACAAAGCTGGACTTTGGCTGCCAGATAGGAACCTGCCCTGAGAGAGTGAAGAAGGGCTCTGGAGAGATGAGTTCTCTGGAACTTTTGGCTGATTGACTACAAGTCCTGTAGGACTGAGGTGGAACGGAGGAAGGGAAAAGAGGCTTCTCTCTGGACTTAGGCTGGAGTCTACTAGCAGCTTGGAAGACACAGAACCTAGCAGAACTAACATGTATGTGCTCTTATAGAAGAGACAATATTCCTTTTAGAATGAAAAAAAAAAAAAAAAAAGAAAGAAAGGAAAGGAAAGGACATGACTGTCCCAGGTATGGTGGAGGAGAAAATATAGTATAGATAAAAAGGAAAACACAGCCAGAGGTAGATACATCTGGGCAAGCCCAGAGTGGTCATGACCCTGAGCCAAATAGGGAGAGGGGGAGGGGAAGGGAGAGGGGCTCAAGTGCAGAGTACCAAGGTACAAAAAGGGGCAGGTAACCAAAGGTATCTGGATTATATAGGGAAAAACCTCTGGGAGAAGGGCAGCCCAGCCCCTAGTCTGGAAAGTTTATGATAGGGGCTGAGGTATGCCAGCCATACTGTGGAACAGGTGGGGACTGAGGAATGCTGGGAGAACCTGGAGGCCAGGTCCACTTTGATAGTTAAATAGGCACCTCAGCCGATTGTCCCAGGTTTGAAGTTTAACACTTTTATATAGTTGTTTGGTTTTGGCTGTTTTGTTGTTGTTGTTGTTGTTTTTTGAAGCCTGTGTTTAGAATGTAGACCAAGCTGGCCTTTAGCTAGCAGAGGTTTGGTTACAATCCCCCCTCCCCCCAAATACTGGAATTAAAAAGGCGCCTGCCACCACAGCTTATATAGGACTGTTTTAAATGAGAATGTTAAATAGGGGGCTTGGGCACTGGCTCAGAAAAGAGCTCTTGCTGCTCTTTTTTTCAGATCTGGTTCCCCACCCCCACAGTAGTTAGCTCACAATTGTAACTCCATCTCCAGAGGAACCCATGCTGTCTTTTGGCCTCCAAGAGACCCCCACCCTAATCTCTCCCATACACATATAGACACATAAATAAAAGTAAGTGTGGAAAAAAAAAAGATTAGGAAGGCAGGAAATGTATCTACGAGCTGGACATGTTGAGCTTGTACTTAGAGCCTGACTCCTCTCAGACATTTTCCAGGAATTTCACAAACAGGACTATCAGCTTTTGCTTACAGTAAAAATACCTGAACTTGATTGAGCAGGGCTTGTGACCTGGGGTGTGACCTTATCAGCAGGGACCCACCCTATGACCTCATCTTAGGTCTTCAGCCACCACCCAAATCCAGGGCTCTAGCCACTGTGAAGCCTACAGCCACCCTTGGGTGCTTCTCACTCGTCCTCTGGCACAACCCTTTCTAACCCCACCCCTGCTCCCCGGGTTAAGCTTGTATTAAACTCCTCACCTGCAAGTACACCCGTGCTCGGCACCCCCACACTGCTCCTGAGTCTCTCTGCAGTGAAGTCCACAGAATGGCAGCTTCACGTGAAAAGAGAGAACTCTACGCACTCAGGCACTGCTGGGGAGGTGGAGCTAGCTCTTGCCCTCCCTACTGTTAAGAAAAGGATCAAGGATGTGGTGACTCACACCTGTCATCCCAGCACAGGGAACCTAAGCAGGAAGGCAATCTCAAGTGTAAGGCCAGCCATAGCTAGAGGAACACCCTGCCTCAAATAAATAAATACAAGTAAATAAAAAATTGGCGGGTAAAATTTCTGTGCCTTTAACTCCGGTTGAGTCAGGAGGATCAGACGTTCAAGGTCATCTTTGAGGCCACCTCGGGGTTAAATCAGACACTACATCAAACAACAAAGAAAGTAGCATGAAGGAGGTTGAAGGATTTTCCTACATGTTTCCTTTTCCGAAACACTAGGGATGGCACTAAGGGACTGGCACAGCTAGGCTGGTGCTCTCAGACTGAGCCACACAGCCAGTCATGGCAGCATACAGTTTGTCAGTCTCCAGTACTCAGCAGGCAAAGGCAGGTGAATCCGTGAGTCCTAGGGCAGCCCATGCCAAGTTGTAGCAAGACCCTGTCTCAAATATAATGCAATAAAGTAATAAAATATTAACAAAACCAAAACCTTGTTTGGTATTCTTTGCCATGAGGAGGTCTCTAGTCTGTCTCATCCTCCATCCTGGTCTCTGCATAGCAGCCACATCTGGTAAATGTTGGGGTTCAGGAATCGCCGCACAAACCATATGAACACTGATCTCAGTTAAGCAAGAATAGTTTATTGAATGCACATCTTAATACTGGTCAGACCAGGAACAAAGCTCAGAATTATCCGAACTACGACAATAGATAGTTTTTTCTGTTAGCTTATAAAGGAAAAAAAACCCCACCAGGTCAGCTGTGACTCAAGCCATTTTAGACATAACAGTTCATATTGACCTTTAACTTGATGGGTCCTACGTGAAGCTTGTGGGATTTCCTAAGAGTAATAAACCTCATAAAACATAAAATAACAGGGATGTGGTCAGCATGAGTTAAGCTGTGACTTTTTTGTGTTGTTGACTAGCAGGCAACAATATGAAATAAATGGAAGACATGGAATAGCATTGCTACAGCTGTGTGGGGGTGGGGTTCAGACCATAGCAGTAAACTCTCAACAGCATACCTGTTCTGCTGTGTGTGTTCAGTGGTCAGAGGACAACTTGTGGGAGTCAGTTCTCGTCTACCTTTCATGTGTCTCAGAGATAAAACTCAGGTCTTCAGGCTCCGGAGCAGGTACCTCCTTAGCCATCTCAATGGCCACAGACTCTTTGCTCCATGTCATCTTAAATATTTCTTCATCCACTGGTCATGGTGGATTTTAAGCATTTGGAAGGCAAAGGTGAGAGGACCTCTGTGACTTTAAGGCTAGCCTGGTCTATTCAATGAGATCCTGTCTTAAAACTAACAACAAATCAAAACCCTTCACATCATTTCCTGTGTGAAGGAATGGTGCCCTATCGTGCCTGGCTAAGGTTGGCCCCACTGCCAGGCTCCATCTGGGCACTTTGCCCACAGCTCTGGCCATGCCCTTGTCTCCCAATTCAATTCATCTCATTTGTCTTCCCTTTGTAAAGCAAGGCCTGACCCACAGAGACCCACAGAGACAGAGAAGCTTCGCTTTACAAAGCTGTGCCCATTTCTGTGAGTGAAAGGGTCTGAGGACCATTTACTAAGTTAGACCTGTAGAAATCGTTCCTAACCCAGACCAGATAACTAACCTGCCAGGTCAGTGAGCTGATGCTATAGAGTTGACTGTTTATGCTAAACAGGTTCATATTGGACAGAGAAGAGAACCCACTAAATAATTGGCTGACAACAAGGGGAACAGCTTGGAGAAGACCAGCTAAGTCTGGGTTCCTCAGAGATGGCTGGGAACTTGGATGTAGGAAGTGTTTTCTCCACGGGCAGATCATGGACCACTTTCCACACGTGGATGATTTTCTCAAGCAGGACGAGACAGACATCAAGAACTAGGGGCAAGTAGGAGGACACAGTGAGGGCTGGGGATGGGGAGGAAGAGACAGCAAGGACTAAGGTGAGAAGGACATGGTACCTTGGGTGTATCCCCTGCACCAAAGGGGAAAAGTTATAAGATGATCCTCCAGCATTCTCCCCTGGATATTTCTCGAGCTTAGGTGGAGATCCAGATGCTAAAAAAAATCAGTGTTTTTGTTGTTGTTGGGTTTTTTTTTTGTTGGTTTTTTTTCGATTCTATGAATGCAAGCTTTATTATTAATGTACCTTCTCCCATAGACAGACCCCTGCCCCAACAAAGACGTTGAAAAGTCAGAAATCCTATGACATGCCATCTCTGCTTTGGTACCCAGAAGAGAGCTTGAGCCTCTTCAAGGCTTCCAACGCTTCAGGGAATCCAGGGTCATTCTGAGAGCACTCCTTGGAGTTCTTCTGCCTGGCGGTCCTTCTTGTTGTACAGTAGTGACAGTGCGTTATCTAACCCTTGTAGCCCATCAAAAACCATCTGTGCCTCATCTCTCTTTGATGCTGAGTGAAGAACCAGGGTCTGATGACTTCTTACCACCGTATGAACTCCTCAGTCAAGGCCTGCAGAGTTTCCTCCTTAGGGTAACGGTCTGTCTCGAAGGGCTTTCTTAGCTTCTGCAAATGCTCATAGGTCAACTTAAAGGTTCTTCTATCCTTTAAGTACAGATAATGAATTGTCTTCATCTCAGTTTCTTCCATCATGGCGGCTGCTCACTTGAGTTCCCTCCTTCAGTTTAAGATCAGTGTTTTTAACTTTGAAACAAAGTCTTAGTTTCTCACTCTGTATCATAGTCTAGCCTGGAATTCATTATGTGGCTCAGGCTGGTCTTGAACTCACAGTGATCTTGCCTCAACCTCCCAAATGTACCAGGTTTGTGTCATCAGTCATCTCTCTCCTCCCCTCTCTCCCTCCCTTCTTTTGGAATAGTATCTGACATTGTAGGCCTAGATGATGATGCTCTTAAACTCTCAGCAATCCTTTCGCAGCCTCTCAAGAGCCAGGGTTACACCAGGCATGACCCATCTTTAGTCTAGATGGATTCAACCCTCAAGCCTAGCACAGACAGAATGCCCTGTGCTCTGGCCTAGCCTCACAAATATAGCTCTAAATCCTCATTACAGAAGTTTCTTTTTCCACCAGAGAGATACTATTTCAGAGATCTGTAATTGGCCATATGCAGAGAAAGTGACAGTGAGGTGCCTAGTCTCAACTGATATAGGGCAATAGGGCACCTACACCTAGGGGAGAAGGGAGGGACTGGAAAGACTCTAACAGCCACAAGTGCAAGCACCTGTGGTGATGTAATGTCCTCTCTGTAATAGGGAAGTTGCACCTTTGAATTTCCAACAATACAGTTGCCTGGACAAAACCACACCAGCTGACTTGCCAACACTGTATGTGTAAATCCCACATGGTCCTGCCCCTAAACAAAGAGCTAGCTACAGGTATTCAGTAGCTGCTAAGAGAGGGAGAGTCAGTCTCCTTAGGGTGAACTCCCACATAGGTTGTTCAACCCCAGGGTAAGGTCTAGGCACATGCACATACAAGCAAAGTAAGTGGGCAAGTTGTGTGTGTGTGTGTGTGTAAGAGAAAGAGAGAGAGAGAGAGAGAGAGAGAGAGAGAGAGAGAGAGAGAGAGAGAGAGAGAGAGAGAGAGAGAGAAAGTTTTCTCCTGCACTCCTGCACTGGAAATGGCCGACAAAGGACCCTCCTCCCTGTTTCTAGATTTAAATTTTTTTTAAAGATTTATTTTATGTGTGAGTACACTATAGCTGTCTTCATACATACCAGAAGAGGGAGTCGGATCATATTACCGATGATTATGAGACACCATGTGGTTGCTGGGAATTGAACTCAGTGCTCTTAACTGCTGAGCCATCTTTTCAGCCCTAGATCTTAAATTTTTATGTGTATGAGTGTTTGGCCTTCATGTTTGTGTGCCATGTGCATTCCTGGTGCCCACAGAGGTCAGAAGACTCCCCTGATACTGGAGTTACAAATGGTTGTGGGCACTGGGAATCAAAGCTGTCTGTTTGTTGGGGATGGTTCCCTTCTAAAGTGCTGTATTGATGTGAGGCAAGAGGGGCCTTCCACACTAACAGGAGGTCTCGGATTTGTTTTTAAGCATTTATTTATTCTCTCTGTCTCTCTGTCTCTCTCTGACTCTCTCTCTGTCTCTGTCTCTGTCTCTCTCTCTTTCTCTGTGTGTGTGGTGTGCATGAATATATATGCATACCCCAACGCCATGGTGCATTTGTGGACATCAGAGGACAGTTTGCAGGAGTCAATTATCTCCCTAACCCTAACCAAACCTAACCCTGGGGATTGAACTCAGGTCACACCTCCAACCACTGAGCCATCCCTTCAGTTCCTTTCCTCAGGGTTCTCAGTGTTCATTCCCCAGCCCAGCCCCCTTTTTACTAAGATGTTTTGTTAGCTTGCTCACACAACGTTCTCAGTCTGTGGTCTGAAGACCACTGGGATCCTGGAGACTTCTTCAGGGGGGTCTGGGAGGCCCTCCCTTTCTCAACTTCTTATCCATGTGAGGACAGATTGTGTTCATATAATTCAACCAGAATGTCACATGCAATTAGAGCCAATGCAGATATGAGACCCCAGCTGTCTTTTATTAAGCATAGCGTAGAGAGATTTACAGAACACCAAACCAATACCAGTCCCTGAACTTTTTTTTTTAAAAAGCATAAGCTGGGCATATTAATAGATGCTAGTTGTACATGAGACATGGAGGCAGGAGGATTGGGAATTTAGGTCAGCTTCAGCTACAAAGTGAGTTTGAGGCCAGCTGGGTTACAAGAGACTGTCTCAAAAAAAAAAAAAAAAAAAAGAAAAAAAAAAAGAAAAAAGAAAAGAAAAGAAAAGAAAAAGAAAAGAAAGAAAGAGAAAAAGAAAATCAAAGAATGTCCCAAGAAACCAATCCCTCCCCACCCCCCCAAATAAGCAGACAAAAAATGGTTTTGTTTCTACATGAGTGCTGGCTCATCAAGTAAAGGTGCTTCCCAGGCAAGCACAGCAGCTTCCAGAAGCCATGTAAAGGTAGAACAACATTGACCTCTGACCCCCGCCCACACGTGCATGCACACATTCCATAACAGCAATAATCAATAAATTAAATCAATCTGACATGAGTGTATTGTTTTTGTTTTTGTTTTCCGAGACAGGGTTTCTCTGTATTGCCCTGGCTGTCCTGGAACTCACTTTGTAGACCAGGTTGGCCTCGAACTCAGAAATCCTCCTGCCTCTGCCTCCCAAGTGCTGGGATTAAAGGCATGCGCCACCACCGGCTGGCATAGTGTTCTTTTTTGAGACACACTTTCACTATGTAGCTGTGGCTGGGCTAGAATTTGCTATGTTCACAAAACCAGCCTCAAACTTTTAATGGTGTTTAGTCTCTGCCTTAAGAGTGCCATGTGGGGGCTGGAGAGATGGCTCAGTGGTTAAGAACACGGACCACTCTTCCAGAGGTCCTGAGTTCAATTCCCAGCACCCACATGGTGGCTCATTACCATCTGTAATGGAATCTGATGCCCTCTTCTGGTGTGTCTGAAGACAGCTACAATGTACTCATATAAATAGTAAATAAATAAAATTTTTTTTTCTTTAAAAAAAATGGGGGGGGTATGGGGGACTTTTGGGATAGCATTGGAAATGTAAATGAGGAAAATACCTAAAAAAAAAAAAAAGAGTGCTGTGGGATGCCATGCCGGGCTCACCCCTATTTCTTTAAAAGGAGCTGACAAAAAGGCGAGAGAGATGTCCATGCTTAAGAGTGCTTGCTGCTCTTCCAGAGGACGCACTTGGATCTCAACACTGACATGGGGGTTGGGCTGACAGTTGCACGTAAACACATCTCTAGGTGATCTGACAACACCTTTGGCCTCCAAGGACATCTGTAGTCATGTGTGTACACTCATACATAGACAAAATACAGATATGTAACTAAAACCATACTTTTTTTGTTGTATTTTCTTGTATGTGCTTTGCCTGCACGCATGTCTGTGCACCATGAGCATGCCCGATGCCATGGAGGTCAGCAAAGGGCACTAGATCCCCTGGGACTGCAACTACAGATGGAGAACTGAGCCTCCCAGGTGTGGGTGAGAGCTACAGCTGCTCCTAACCTCTGAGCCATTTTTATAGAAAGCCAGATGGAGGCTAGCTAGGGCAACATTAACAAGCCAAGTGCAACAACATATACCCATAATCCCAGCACTTAGAAGGCAGAGGCAGGAGGATCACTGTGAGTTTGAGGCAAGCTTAGTCAACACAGTGAATTCTAGTGGCCAATCTGGACTACAGAAAAATAACAATTTATTTATTTTTTTATTTTTATTTTACTTTAAGTTTTGGTTTTTCAAACAGGGTTTCTTTGTGTAGCCCTGGCCCACCTGGAACTCACTATGTAGACCAGGCTGGCCTCAAACTCATAAAGATCCACCTGCCTCAGCCTCCTGAGTGCTGGGATTAAGGGTGTGCATCATCCCTACTGCCTTCTGTCTCTATTTCTAATATAGTATACGTCTGTTTGTTTTTTGTTTTTTGTTTGTTTGTTTGTTTTATTGAGACAGAAACTGAGACACAGTTTCTCTGTGTAGCCCTGGCTGTCCTGGAACTCACTCTGTAGACCAGGCTGGCCTCGAACTCAGAAATCCACCTGCCTCTGCCTCCCAAGTGCTGGGATTAACAGCGTGCGCCACCACTGCCCTGCAATATAGTATATGTCAACCATTATGACCAGCATGACTAAATCTCCTTTGGAACACTACCCTTTTTATGAGTATTTAAAGTTTTCTGAAACCAAAATTTTAGAAGCCTCTGTGAGGAGACTTTCCTGGAGCCAGAGGCATGCGCCCCACCGCTGATGCCTATTGGCTGGGCAGAATCTCTGTGAAGTAAAGGAGGGCTTCATTTCTGGCACAGTCACAGCAGCAGTTCCTGTGGACAGCACAGGGCTCCTGTGGTTGCTCTCCAGATTGCTGGCCCCCATGCTTCAGGATTACACTCCCTGACTAGAATGGGATCTGCCTTTCCAACTTCTTCCCTGGTGACTCTGGTGGACCTGGCTCAGAGTTCTCACGCTGGGAATTGATCCAGAAACCACAGCTTCTATGATTTTTCCAGTCTAATTTGCCAGCTCCATTAAGCAATTTTATTATTTTTTCAAGAAACACAAGTTGGGTATTAAAAAAAAAAAAAAAAAAAAGCCTGAGCAAGGTGTGGCAGTGATGCCTCCTGCCTGTAATCCCAGTACTTGAGAGGTAGAAGCAGAAGGACAGGAGTTCAAGAGCATCCTCAGCCACAAACAACCAGAACAGGGAAACTCCCATGAAGCCTGGTCCTGCCCTGTTGAACGTTCCCGGCCTTGCTGACACCTAGGATTTGGCCTCCCCCCCCACCCCCCCCAATCCTCCTTCTCCAGTCACAGCCTGGGTGTGTGCAGTTGTGTGTTCTACTCAGCGCTTGGCTCTGGGGTTCCTGGGTTTGTCCAAGTAACCCTCCAGCACCAGCCCGTGCCAGGCCTGAGGGCGGGGCACTTAATGTTTGCTGGCACAAATTTTGAATAGTGTGGAACTAGAGTAAGTGACTAATTCCTTTGTTCAATTAAAAGATGATCCTGGATTGCTGGGGATGAGGCTTGGCAAGGGCTGGAGTGAGGCTCAGCAAGCTTGGGGTTTAGTGCTGGTCAGCAGGAGATCTGCCTCAGACTCACAGGAGAGCTGCCCAGCCTCTGTCCCAGCTCTCCTGGACTTCACTTCCTCCTAGAAGCAAGCAGCCTTTGCTTTAAATGCGTCTTATTTCGGTGCCCTGAGTAAGACAGGCCTTAAGCAGATGTACATCTTTAATCCTAGCATTTCGGGGGCTAAGGTAGAAGAACTAGCCTGGGCTATATAATATGTAGCTAGTGCTACATACTGAGAATCTGACTGTTAAAATCAAAACTAGCTGGCAAGACAGCTCAGTTGGTAAAGGCCTCTGACGAAGGCTGACCATCTGAGTTCAATCCCTAGGCCCCACATGATAGGACACAGCCACCCTCTGACCTACACACCTATGCCATGACCTGTGCCTCACTCCCCATAAGCATACACATGCACACATGCTAATAAACATAACAAATAACAGGCCTGGGTGGGATGCTACATTCCTTTAGTCTTAGCATCCAGGGTTCAGAGGCAGGTGGATCTCTGGGAGTTTGAAGCCAGTTTGGTCTACACAGTGAGCTCCAGGTCAGTCCGGGCTGCAGAGTGAGACTCTGCTAAAAATAAAACAAAACTATAAATTGGGAGTGGGGGAGAAGGCATAGTGGGCAAAGTGCTGTCTTCAAAAGCATAATAAGTATGTAAAGTAGGCCAGGTGTAGCCATGCATGCCTTTCTCCCCAGCACTGGGGAGGCAGAAGCAGGCAGGTCTCCTGTGAGTTTGAGGCCACCCTGATCTACAGAAAGAGTAGATCAGGACAACCAGTACTACACAGAGAAATCCTGTCTTGAACAACAACAACAAGAATTAAAGTTGTATGCTTACAGTCATAGTATAGAAATTTAAGTAATTCAACAAAGTTTAAAAAAATATATAAGCTGGGTGTGGTGGCGCATGTCTTTAATCCCAGCATTTGGGAGGCAGAGGCAGGCGGATTTCTGAGTTCGAGGCCAGCCTGGTCTACAAAGTGAGTTGCAGGACAGCCAGGGCTATACAGAGAAACCCTGTCTGGAAAAACCAACCAACCAACCAACCAACCAACCAACCAACCAAACAAACAAACAAACAAAAAATATATATAGCCTGCCTGCATGGATGGTTAACTCTTGCAATCCAGGTACGGGGAATGTAGAGAGATTCAAGAACTGGGGTTTTGAGGCTAGCCTGGGTTACATAGTAAGACTCTGGTACAGACAAAAACCATAGTAACATTTTCTCAACCGAAGACATGGATGCTAGCACTTCTGTAAGTAGTATTATTCTACAGAATTTTAAAATAGATCTTGGACCACTCATCTGGTCGGGGGAGGCACCACAATCACAAAGCTCTAGTGATGGTTTGAATAGGTTTGGCCCCCATAGACTCATGTGTTTGAATGTTTGGCCCACAGGGAGTGACATTGTTAGGAGTTGTGGTCTTGTTAGAGGAAATGTGTCACTGTGGGGGTGGGCTCTGAGGGTTTCTAGCACTCAAGCTCTGCCCAGTGCAGAAGAGACAGTCTCTTCCTGGTTGCCTTCAAATCAAGATGTAGAACTCTCAGCTTCTTCTCCAGAACCATGTCTGCCTGCAGGCTGCCATGCTTCCTTCCCACCATGATGACAATGGACTGAACCTCTGAACCTGTAAGCCAGCCTCAATTACATGTTTTCCTTTATAAGTGTTGCCTCGGTCATGGTGTCTGCTCACAGCAATGGAAACCTTAACTAAGACAGCTCCTCCATTGTATTTGGGATGTGTTGACCCTGCAGTCTTGAAAGTTGACTATATAGTTTGTGGTGGTGAGGAACTTCAGTTTTACCCTTCCACGTGTGCATAAGTGTGTTTGCAGGGACAGGGGCTGCAGCAAGTGGCTCTGAAGTTTTAAAGTGATTTCTGATCTTTTGGAGGACACAGGTTCAGATCAGGCACCCAACAGGGAGTTCGCAGCTCCCTATAACTCCTGTAGCCACAGTCAGGGGACCTGATGTCCTCTTCTAGTGTCTCCGAGAACACACACACACACACACACACACACACACACACACTCACCACATACTCCCCCACACACACACATACACACTCACCACTCACATACATACATACACACACACACTCACCACACACACATATACACTCACCACATACTCACCCCCACATACACACTCACCACATACACACTCACTACACACACTACACACACACATACATATTCACTACACACACATACACACTCACCACATACTACACCCCACATACACACTCACCACACACACATATACACACACTCACCACACACACACACACACACACACACACACACAAATAAAATACATCTTTTGAAAATTTATATATTTTGCAACTCCCGTGAATAATCCCGGCATTTGGAAGGCTGAGGCAGGAGGATCACTGGGATGCACACTGAGTGAGTTCCAGGCCTGTCTGCTACAGAGTAAATCTTTTGTCTCATTATGGGAAGCCACATGTGCCATTGCAGGGTGGCGCTGGCTACCTCTGGCCACCACGCATACATAGGCAGTAAAGTTTTTTGCCAAGATGAGGTTTTGAGAATTAACCAATCAGATGAGAGACAAGTTAGCCAATCAGATGAGAGACAAGTTAACCAATCAGATGTGAGACATGCAAATTAGGTGGTAAGCATAACCCATGCATAACCAATCAGGGTGTGAGACACGCCTCTCCTAGGCCTATATAAGCAGCACCAGTTCTGGGCTTGGGGTCTCTTCCCCTCTGCAATCAAGCTCTCCCAATAAACGTGTGCAGAAGGATCCTGTTGCAGCATTGTTCTTGCTGGCTAGTCGGGCGCGCGCAAGCTCTCATGAAACCAAAACCGTGAAAGGCCTACCCAAACACAAAGTCAGGAAAGGAGCCATACAAAACCAAACCAACCAAGCAGACAACTATGTTTTGGAGACCTTTCCATGCCAAAAACACAGAACTGCTCTCTTATAGTTCATGTGCCTGTGGAGGTCAGTAGAATGTGTCGGGTCCCCAGGAACTGGAGTGACAGATGCTGTAAGCAGTCATGTGGGTGCTGCGGGGTGCTCTGTAAGAGCAATGAGTGCTCTCTACATGCTGAGCTAGCCTTTATGTGTGTGTGTGTGTGCATATGTATATGTTGATTAAAAATTTTTTTTTGGTTGTTTTGGTTTGTTTGGCAACACTTATAAAGGAAAACATGTAATTGAGGCTGGCTTACAGGTTCAGAGATTCAGTTTGTTTGAGACAGGGTTTCACTGTGTAGCCCTGGCTATCCTGAAACTTACTCTGTAGACCAGGCTGGTGTTGAACTCTGAGATCTGCCCACTTCTGCTGCCTGAGTGCCAAGATTACTGGTGAGCACCACCATCACACCTGGCTTTTTTTAAAAATTAAAACCATGTATTTAATAAATAAAAGATTTTATACTTCCTTGTATGTGTATGCATGTGTGCACGTGCAGGTCAGAGGACAGCTGTGTGCAGTTTCTTTTCTCTTTCCACCTTTACATGGGTTCTGGGGATCAAACTCAGCTGTCAAGTTTGCTTCCTTTTGCTGTGATAAAGACCATAAGCAACTTGAGGAGCTCCTTGGGAAAGAAGCTGGCTTACAGGTCTGTCTTCTGAGTGCTGGGATTAAAGAGGTGCTGGCATGCTGGGCTAGTGCCTGTCTGAAGGACATCCTCTACTGAGGTAATAGAGTGAAGCTGAGGTCATCAGGGTTTACCCCACCTATTAGGACTCCTATCTTATTAAAGAATGGTAAATTTGGGCACAAAGATGGACACAGAGAGATGGTATTGCAGATACATGAAGGAATAAGTCATATACAAACCAAAGAGAAAGGCTTGGAACCAGTCCTATCCCATGCCACGGCCTGCTACCCATGTGATCCCCGTAGTGAGTTCCACACTCCCTTCCTCTGCTTCACAGTCCTGGCTCTCCAGTATGGTCTAGACAGACATAAAATATTCTGTACAGATGATGTGCCAACCATCTCTCTGTGCAGTTTGTACCAGGTTCAAAAAATAAGCATAGGGTTTAGAAACAGTGTCAGGTAACCCAGTGTCTTAGTTAGGGTTTTACTGCTATGAAGAGACACCATGACCAAGGCAACTCTCATAAGGACAACATTTAATAGGGGCTGGCTTACAGGTTCAGAGGTTCAGCCCATTATCATCAAGGTGGAACATGGCAGCATCCAGGCAGGCATGGTACAGGAGGAGCTGAGAGTTCTACATCATCATCAGAAGCTGCCAGCAGAATACTGGCTTCCAAGTATTGGATAAGAGTCTTAAAGGCCACACCCACAGTGACACACCTACTCCAACAGGGCCACTCCTTCTAATAATGCTACTTCCTGGGATGAGCATAGACAAAGCATCACACCCAGGTTGCTCTTGAACTTGCTACTTAGCCTAGGCTAGCCCTGAATTCCTGATCCTTTTACCTCCATTTTCCAAGTGATGGTATTATAGCTGTGCAGCACCATGCTGGGCTTGCCACCTGAAGCAGCATGTCAGAACTCACAACAGTGAGATACAGTTTCCTTCCTAGACTCAAGGGGTACAAAGTAGCATGGCCAGTCTCACATGGGGTCATTGTGCCAGGAGTCAGAGTTGTAACAAATGCCTGAGAGAGGTGCTTTGTAAAGAGGAAAGATCAGTTTGAGTTTAAGTTTCAGAGATTTTATTTATTTGTTGGTGGGCTCTTGCTTTTGAGATAGGGTCTTCTGCAGTCCAGACTGGCCTGGAGCTGTGTAATACAGGATTGCCTTGAACTTCCGATACCCCTGTGTCCAATCTGCCAAGTATTGGGATTACCACACTAAGTGTGTGTAGTGCTAAGAATCAAGTGTGCACTCAAGGCAAGTACTCTATCCACTGAGCTATACCTCAGCATTTATGTGATATTTTGTTGCTGTTGTTGGTTTGTTTGTTTTTTTTTTTTGGTTTTTGAGACAGGGTTTCTCTGTGTAGCCTTGGCTGTCCTGGAACTCACTTTGTAGACCAGGCTGGCCTCGAACTCAGAAATCCACCTGCTTCTGCCTCCCAAGTGCTGGGATTAAAGGCGTGAGCCACCACGCCCGGCGTTGCTGTTGTTGTTACAGTTGGCATTGCCAAGGTCTGTCTTCCTGTTAGACTACAGTAGAGTTGGGGTTAGAGACCATGTCTGGTTTTGCTCAGCAGTGTTACCAGCTTCTGCTTGCTATAGCTTGGTGCGTAGTCACTGCCATACAAACATGGGCATCTGAGTTTGGAGTCTTAGAACTAGGTTTTTAACAGGGCATGATGTTGTACATCTTTAATTCTAGCGCAGGAGAATTCTGGATCTCACTGACCAGCAAGTCTAGCTAAATTAGCAAGCTGTGGGCTTAGTAAAAGGCTGTCTCAAAAAATAAGGTAAAGGATAAGGGAGGCACGCAGCTAACTTTTGGTTTCTGCTCACATGCATGCATACTTATATGTGCACATGCATCTGGGTGCACAGACATATTGAACACCCTCTTGTTGAATAAAAGAGTGAATGAATCTCCTTTTTCTTGTCTTAGTTACTGTTCTATTGTTGCCAAAAGTCACAATGAACAAGGCAACTCTTTTCTAAAAATTATCATTGTTATTACTTTTATTTATTTATTTTTTTACAATCCAGTCGTTACCCTCCTCCCAGTCTGCCCTCATCCCATTCCTCCTCCCCACTCTCCAAGGAGGATGTCTCTCCTCCCTGCCAGGCTTTCCCAATCCCTGGGGCCTCAGTCTCCTGAGGGTTAGGCACGTCTTCTCCCACTGTGGCCAGACTAGGTAGTCCCCTCTGTATATGTGTCAGGGGCCTCGGACCAGCTAGTGTTTGCTGCCTGGTTGGTAGCTCAGTGTCTGAGAGATCTCAGGGGTCCAGGTTAGTTGAGACTGCTGGTCTTCCAAGGCAACTCTTTAAAAAGAAAGCATTTAATTGGGGGATTTCTTACAGTTTCAGAGGTTTAGACCATTCCCATCAGGTGGGCTCATGGTGGTGCTCATGGTACTGCTAAAGTAGCTGAGAACTACATCCTGATCAAATAGCAGAAATGGTCTTTTGAAACCTCAAAGCTGACCATAAGTGACACACTTCCTCTGACAAAGCTACACCTTCTAAGTCTTTTAAAGTAGTGCCACTCCTTGATGACTCAGCATTCAAATCTATGAGCCTATGGAGGTCATTTTTACTCAAAGCAACACATTCCACCCCTGACCCCCATAGGCTTGTAGCCATGTCATAGTGCAAAATGCATTTGGTCCAACTTCTAACGTACCCACAGTCTCAAGTCTGTTTAAAAACCTACAGTTCAAAGTCTCCTCTGAGACCCATGGCAATCTCTTAACTGCAATCCCCCTTAAAATCAAAGTAAAAAAGCAGATCACACACTACAGTGGCATAGAATATACATCACCACTCACTTCAAAAGGGAGAAAGGGAGCATAGTGAGGAAATACCAACCAAAATAAGCCTGAAACCAGCTGGGCGAACGCCAAACTCTTCATCTCTACGTCTGATGGCTAACGCCTTCGTCTCTATGTCTGATGGCTAAGGCCTTTGTCTCTATGTCTGATGGCGAGGGTCTTCATCTCTATGTCTGATGGCTAAGGCCTTCGTCTCTATGTCTGATGGCTAAGGCCTTCGTCTCTATGTCTGATGGCTAAGGCCTTCGTCTCTACGTCTGATGGCTAAAGCCTTCATCTCTACATCTAATGGCTAAGGTCTTCATCTCTACGTCTGATGGCTAAGGTCTTCATTCTATGTCTGATGGCTAAGGTCTTGTCAGACCTTCAACTTTTTTTCCCACTTTGTTGACTGCAACACACCTCTCTTTCTCTTGGACTAGAAGAAAGGACAGAAGTTTAATTACAAGAATTCATATTAGGGCTCACAACTCTCTGTAACTCTAGTCCTGGGGATCTGACACTCTCTTTTGGCCTCTCTGGGAACCAGTCACAAAGGTGAGATACATGCTGTCAAAATACCCATATAATTAAAAAAAAAAAATCACGTGTGTCTGTGTAGGCATTTGTGAGCCTCCCAATGTGGAATCAAACTCATGTCCTCTGTAATAGCAGTGTTAAACCACTAAGCCTTCATATCTTGCTTTCTAAATCAAAGCAATTCATCCATTGTTAGCCATTGTGTTCTAAGCTCTTTGCTCAGTTTTAACTTATGACTGAACTTAGTTATTTTTTTCCAACAACTAATTGTCCACTATAGTCATTACACTATGTAGACCAGGAAGCCGAGACTCAGGGGCTCTTGACATTTGCTGACAGCAGCCCTTCCCAGAGCTGGCCAGTTTATCCCACTATCTTGATGCCTCTTCTTAGGTAAAACAAATGACTCACACTGGAGGTCTCCAGACCAAACTGCTCCAAAGCACCCACTCAGAACTCTGGCTCAGCCTCCCCTGTCCAAGACAGAAGCTGGGATAATTGCATAAGAAATGCTTTCATTAAGCTACAGCCACAAGGACTTAAAGAGTACATGGTAAACCCTGTGACAGACAAGTGGGTCTTATTGTCACTTGCAGATGTGAATCTGGAGTCAGGAATATCAGCAAGCTCAAAAGCACTCTGCTTCCTGTATCCATTTTCCCTTTCCTCCCTGCCTTCCTACTGCTCATGTCTAATCCCCTTTTAAAATGGATTTTGTAGCTGGTCAGGCAAAACTGAAAATATTATAGATACTTGAGCCTATTACAATGATTACCCAAACAAATGGGAATTCCCCCATAATCTCATGATGCTGGGGGAAGGAAAGGATGCCAGTGGTGTGTGTTTGCGTATGTGTGTGTGTGTGTGTGTGTGTGAGTGTGTGTGATATGAGTGTGTGTGAGTGTGTATGAGTGTGTATATGTGTGTGAGTGTATGTGTGTATGAGTATGTGTGTGAGTATGTGCTTGTGAGTGTATGTGTGTGAGTGTGTGTGAGTGTATGTGAGTGTGTATGTGTGAATGTGTGTATGTGTGTGAGTGTGTGTGAGTGTATGAGTGTGTGTGAGTGTGTGTGTGAATATGAGTGTGTATGAGTGTGTAAGTGTGTGTGTGTATGTGTGAGAGAGAGAGAGAGAGAGAGAGAGAGTGTGTGTGTGTGTGTGTGTGTGTGTGTGTGTGTGTGTAGGGGGCACTTGTCTCCTTAAAAGAGATTTCATACAGACCTAACAACCATCTCACAGGATGAGGCTGGACCCAGATACAATGATAAGCAAGACTAGTCCCCATAAACACATATGTTTGAATATCTGGTCCCTAGTTAGTAGAACTATTTGGGAAAGATGAAAAGGTGTGGCCTCGTTGGAGGAGGTGTGTTGTTGGGGGTGGGCTTTGAGGTTTCAAAAGCCCATGGTATTCCCCGTTCTCTCTCTGTCTCTGCCTCCTGCTTGTGGATCAAACGCAAGCTCTCAGTAACTGCTCTAGCACCTTGCTGTCTCTTTGCCACCTTGCTTTCCTGTCATGATGGTCATGACTCTGGAAACAGAAGACCCAAAGTAAATGAATTAAAATAAATTGCCTTGGTCATGGTGTCTCTTCAAGACAAATAGAAAATAACTAAGAAGATAACTGTAGTCAGTGGCGGGCAGGACTAAGCCCTGGCCAGGATTTCTTAAACGTGCATATTGATCTAATTTCAGGGTCAAAGAAGAAAGGGACTTTGCTAGATCTTTTTGCTCCTCTTCCCAAGGTAATAACAAAGAATAGATTTCCTTTTCTGTTTTCTCTATCTATCTATCTGTCTGTCTGTCTGTCTATCTATCTATCTATCTATCTATCTATCTATCGTTTCATTTTGTTTTCGAGACTATGGTGGTTTGAATGAAAATGATCCCCATAGGACTATACAGATTGGTACTATGCCTTGTTGAAGGAAGTGTGGCCTTGTTGGAGGAAGTGTGTCACTATAGGTGAGTTTTGAGATCTCAGACATTCAAGCCAGGCCTAGTTGGCTCATTCTCTCTCTCTCTTGTACCTGTTGATTCAGATGTAGAACTCTTGGCTCCTTCTCCAGCACCATGTTTGCCTGTGTACCATCATGCTTCTTGCCATTATGATAATGGACTAATCTTGTGAACTTGTAAGACAGCTCTAATTAAATGCTATCCTTATGAGAGTTGCCTTGGTCATGGTGTCTCTTTACAGCACTATAAACCTAAACTAAGAGAGTCTCACTGTGTAGCCTGGGCTACATTGGTACTCACTATGTAGACCAGGCTGGCCCTGAATTCACAGAGATCTGCCTGACTCTACTTTCTGAGAGTCGGAATTAAAGGTGTGTGGCACCACACCTGCTTGCTCTCTGTTAGATCCTGCTATTTAATCAGCCTGATCTGGGGAGCCCAACCTCTACAGTTTCTACCTGAGGAATGTCACAAACTGTCACTTGGCAAAATTAAAGATTCAGCTTCCTCTCTCCAGGTAAGATCTTGGAACTCCTGGAGTGCCTCTCTATGCAAATGAGGCATTCCCAGTACCTTAAGCTCCAGCCAATGATTTATGTTTACCCTGAAAACCCCTTCCCACTCTCCAAGGTTCACATATAGCCCTTGTTTAGCCCAAATAAAGTGTGTGTGTGCACAGGCTGTTTGTTTCCACTGAATATCATGTAAGAGAGCATTTTCATTGAACACCACTATAAAAGCTTTAACACTGAAATCCCCAGAGAAGGCCTTCTCCTCCATCTCTTCTGTTAGAAAAAAATCTATCCAGAGAATCACTCTCCAAAGATTTCCAGACAGCTAGACTCCTGTTACAAAAATTTCTTAAAAGGATCTGCTCTGCTATCTCTCTCTCCTAGCTCATCCCATGTTGACCAACTCAGTCATTCATTCTTGACCATCCCACAGATCAGCATTCCATGACCTTAGCCCTTTGACTCTTTGGAAGAAACAGCAAACACATTGTTTTTTTAATTTTGCAAAAGAACTCAGAGATTAGTCTGCCTTTGTTAAGCATAGACAATTAGCTGGGTGGAACCAGGCCCTGAAATTACCATTCCTACCTAGTCTGGGCCTGAACCTAAACTCCCTCTGTCTCAGGCTGACCTTGAACTCAAGAATCGACCTGCCTGTAGGCATAAACAAAAAACTTAGCTGGGGATCTAGGCTTTTGACAACCACTCCCCAAATCTCTTTATCTTGATCCTTACTATCTTTCTGACACACTGGCTTATAGTGCAGCTGCCTCTGTTCTTTTAGATCTGCGAAGCTGTTTATACAATTCATGTTGCATCCTGAACTCACCAGGCTGGCCTTGAACTCAGCAATCTGCCTGCCTCTGCCTCCCAAGTGCTGGGATTAAAGGCGTGCGCCACCACCCCCGGCTTACGTTGCATCCTTATATTTTGCATAGTTGAGAATTACATATTTTTGATTTCATATTTTCAGAGTTCTTTCCTACAACCTGAGGACTGTTCTAAAGGTCTCAGTATTTGCCATTTTGCTGAGACACAGACACACACACACCCTTGCCTCCCAGACTCATGCTGCTTCTAATTATCAAGGTGTCATTAACCTTGGTGATGAGAATATTCCCCAAAGGAGGAACATGAAGTAAAAAAAATAAAAAAATAAAAAATTATACAACCAAGCCTCATGCCCACAGCAACCATTGTGAGGCTCATACCCTGCTGGTTCTTTTCAGGGGCTAGAACCATGTCACAATGTCCCTGCCATGGCCAAGGAGGGCTCAAAATTTTCTGAGAGCACAAAGAAGTCATGGTCCAGAAATAGACTTTGTGTAGGCAGCTGGACTTGGTGATGTGTACGAATTACCCAGGTGCTACTGGTTTTGAAGGCATGAAAGGATCACGGAGAGCAGCTGAGGCTTGGCACTGGGACAGGCTAGGAAATGACATTGGTGAAAGTGCAGCCTCAGTTGCAATAAAAGGCCCAGGACTCAAGGGGTCAGGCAAAGAAGTTGAGGCTTGGCACCATGGAGACAGCATATGAAAGGCTTTTGGTGAAAGTGGAGCTCAGTTGCAGCTGAAGACTCCAGCATATTCGGGACGCTGGTACCATGAGATGACCGCTAAGAATTGAAGCAACAGTGGAATGGAGTCAGCCAGAGCCTAGAGTGCTACAGAGGGCAGAGCTGGAGAAGTGACCCAAGACCTTTGGGGGAGCACAGAAGATCATGTGTGGATCCTAGACACTGGAACAAGAACCTGTGAAGTTAAGTTGCCTTGGAGACCCTGAGATATTAGAGATGCCAGCGTCGTGGGATACCTGCTGAGGAAAGCTACTAACACGGAGTAGAAACAACAAATGTGAAAGGAGATGCTATCCAGACAGAGATGCCGCGTTTGGAGGTTGTCTGGCTGGGTTTGGTCCTGCTTAGGTCCAGTATTTTCTCACCATGATATTTTGGTAGTATATATTCCGTTATGTTTGAAATATGTGATATGCTTTTTTATTTTGATTTTATAGGCATTACAGTTAAGAGACTGCATGAATCTAAGAAGAGACTTTGAACTTTTATTTTTTTCCCTTTTTTAAAAATTGGGTATCTTCTTTGTTTACATTTCAAATGTTATCCCCTCTCCCGGTCCCCTCCCCCTCCCGGAAACCCCCTATCCCATGCCTCCTCTATCTACCGGCTTCTATGAGGGTGTTCCTCCACCCACCCACTCCCCCTTCCTGCCCTTGCATTCCTTACACTGGAGCATGGAGCCTGCACAGGACCAAGGGCCTCTTCTCCCACTGATGCCCGACAAGGCCATCCTCTGCCACATATGTGGCTGGGGCCCTCTGTGTGTACTCTTCGGTTGGTGGTTTAGTCTCTGGGAACTCTGGGGGGTCTGGATGGTTTATATTGTTGTTCTTCCTATGGGGCTGCAAACTCCTTCAGCCCCTTCAGTCCTTTCTCTAACTCCTCCATTGGGAGGAGTTACAGAGACAAAGTTCAGAGCAGAGACTGAAGGAACAACCATCCAGAGACTGTCCCACCTGGGGATCCATCCCATAAACAACCACCAAAACCAGACACTATTGCAGATGCCAACAAGATTTTGCTGACAGGAGCCTGATATAGCTGTCTCCTGAGAGGCTCTGCTAGTGCCTGGCAAATACAGAAGTGGATGCTCACAGTCATCCATTGGCTGGAGCACAGGATCCCCAATGGAGGAGCCAGAGAAAGTAACCAAGGAGCTGAAGGGGTCTGAAACCCCATAAGAGGAACATCAATATGAACTAACCAGTACCCCCAGAGCTCCTTGGAATTAAACCACCAATCAAAGAAAACACATGGTAGAACTTGTGGCTCTAGCTGCATATGTAGCAGAGGATGGCCTAGTTGGTCATCAATGGGAGAAGAGGCCTTAGATCCTGTGAAGGTTCTATGCCCCAGTATAGGGGAATGCTAGGGCCAGGAATGGGAGTGGGTGGGTTGGGGAGTAAGAGGAGAGGGGGTAGGGGATTTTTGGAGGGGAAACTAAGAAAGAGGATAACATTTGAAATGTAAATAAAGAAAATATCTAATTAAAAAAACAAAAGAAGAAAACAATGACTTCATAAAAAAATTTCAACCTCCCCCCAAAACAAAAAAACCCTCCTCCTTTGGGTACCCCATGCTCAGTTCAATGGTTGGCTGCGAGCATCCAACTCTCTGTCAGGTTCTGGTGCAGCCTCTCAGGAGACAGCTATATCAGGCTCCTGTCAGCAAGCACTTCTTGGCATCCACAATATTGTCTGCATTTGGTGACTATATATGGGATGGATCCCCAGGTTGGGCAGTCTCTGAATGGCCTTTCCTTCAGTCTCTGGTCCACACTTTGTCTCTGTATTTGTTCCTGTGAGTATTTTGTTCCCCCTTCTAAGAGCTTCATATGGTCTGTGAATTGTATCTTGGGTATCAGCTTTTGGGATAATATCCACTTATCAGTGACTGAATACCACGTATGTTCTTTTGTTTCTGGGTTACCTCACTCAGGATAAGATTTTCTAGTTCCATCCATTTGCCTAAGAATTTCATGATGTCATTGTTTTTGATAGCTGAGTAGTACTCCATTGTGTAAATTTACCACATTTTCTGTATCCATTTCTCTGTTGAAGGACATCTGGGTTCTTTCCAGCTTCTGGCTATTATAAATAAGGCTGCTATGAACATAGTGGAACATGTGTCCTTCTTATATGTTGGAGCATCTTTTGGATATATGCCTCAAAATGGTATAGCTCGGTCCCCAGGTAATACTTGTTGTGATCATAAGAAGAGAAAGAGCTATCAAGATATGTTCTGGCTGGGTGTGGGGGAAGGAGGTGCCTCGGAGGGCCCATGCCGAGGCATCCCTTCCCCCTGAGGAACCAGACACACACTGATATAGTATAGAATAGAGTTTATTCAGGGCCTGAAGAGGGGAGTTAAGAGAATAGCAGAGGCAGAGAAAGGCAGAGAGGTGAGAGGAGAGAAGTGGGGGCCAGCCACGAGAGGAGAGAACAGAAGGAGAGAGGAGGGAACAAGGGAACAAGGGGGCAAGAGACAAGAGAGAGACAAGAGAAAAAGAGGGTGAGAGAGAGAGAGGGAGAGGAGGGGCCAAGTAGCCCCTTTTATAGGGTCAGACCTACAGACAGGTAACTGTGGGGAGGAGCATACCTGGCTACTGCCAGGAACTGTGGGGGTGGAGTTTAGACAGAATACCAACAGGAACTGCCAAAAAGATTTTCAGAGTGGTTATACCAGCTTGCAATGCCACCAACAATGGAGGAATGTTTCTCTTTCTCCACATCCTCAACACCATCTGCTGTCACCTGAGTTTTTGATCTTAGCCATTCTGACTGGTGTGAGGTGGAATCGCAGGGTTGTTTTGATTTGCATTTCCCTGATGACTAAGGATGTCGAACATTTCTTTAGGTGTTTCTAAGCCATTAGATATTCCTTAGTTGAGAATTCTTTGTTTAGCTCTGTACCCATTTTTAAATAGGGTTATTTGTTTCTCTGGAGTCTAACTTTGAGTTCTTTGTATAAATTGGGTATTAGCACTGTATTGGATGTAGGATTGGTAAAGATCTTTTCCCAATCTGTTGGTTGTTGTTTTGTCCTATTGAAAGTGTTCTTTGCCTTACAGAAAGAACCTTTGCAATTTTATTAGGTTCCGTTTGTTGATTGTTGATCTTAGAGCATAAGCCATTGGTGTTCTGTTCAGGAAAATTTCCCCTGTGCCCATGTGCTCGAGGCTCTTCCCCACTTTCTCTTCTATTAGTTTCAGTGTACCTGGTTTTATGTGGAGATCCTGGATCCACTTGGACTTGAGTTTTGTACAAGGAGATAAGAATGGATCAATTCTTATTCTTCTACATGCTGACTGCCAGTTGAACCAGCACCATTTGTTGAAAATGCTGTCTTTTTTGCACTGGATGGTTTTAGCTCCTTTGTCAAAGATCAAGTGACCATAGGTGTGTAGGTTCATTTCTGGGTCTTCAATTCTATTCAATTGATCTTCCTGCCCGTCTCTGTACCAATACCATACAGTTGTTTTGTTCTGTTTTTTTTTTTAAGATTTATTTATTTATTTATTTATTTATTATATGTAAGTACACTGTAGCTGTCTTCAGACACTCCAGAAGAGGGTGTCAGATCTTGTTAGGATGGTTGTGAGCCACCATGTGGTTGCTGGGATTTGAACTCAGGACCTTTGGAAGAGCAGTCAGTGCTCTTACCTGCTAAGCCATCTCTCCAGCCCCCACCATACAGTTTTTTGGTCACTATTGCTCTGTAATACAGCTTGAGGTCAGGGATGGTGATTCCCCCAGAAGTTCTTTTATGGTTGAGAATAGTTTTCGATATCCTGGTTTTCTTTTTTTGTTTTTTTTGTTTTTTTGTTTTTTTTTTTTTGTTATTCCAAATGAATTTGAGAATTGCCCTTTCTAGCTTTATGAAGAATTGAGTTGGAATTTTGATGGTGATTGCATTGACTCTGTAGATTGCTTTCAGCAAGATGGCCATCTTTACTACATTAATCCTGCTAATCCATGAGCATGGGAGAGTTTTCCATCTTTTGAGATCTTCGATTTCTTTCTTCAGAGACTTAAGATTCTTGTTATACAGATCTTTCACTTGCTTGGTTAGAGTCACATCAAGGTATTTTATATTATTTGTGACTATTGTGAAGGGTGTCATTTCCCTAATTTCTTTCTCAGGGTGTTTATCCTCTGAGTATAGGAAGGCTGCTGATTTGTTTGAGTTAATTTTATATCCAGCCACTTTGCTCAAGTTGTTTATAAGCTGTAGGAGCTCTCAGGTAGAATTTTTGTGGTCCCTTATGTATTCTATCATATCATCTGCAAATAGTGATATTTTGATTTCTTCGTTTCCAATTTCTATCCCTTTGACATCCTTTTGTTGTCTAATTGCTCTGGCTAGGACTTTGAGTACTATATTGAATAGGTAGGGAGAGAATGCACAGCCTTGTCTAGTCCCTGATTTTAGTGGGATTATTTCAAGTTTCTCTCCATTTAGTTTGATATTGGCTACCGGTTTGCTGTATATTGCTTTTACTATGTTTAGGTATGGGCCTTGAATTCCTGATCTTTCTAAGACTTTTTGAATGAAGGGGTGTTGAATTTTATCAAATGCTTTCTCAGCATCTAATGAGATAATCATGTGTTTTTTTTTCTTTGAGTTTGTTTATATGGTAGATTATGCTGATGGATTTCCATATATTGAACCATCCCTGCATCCCAGGAATGAAGCCTACTTGATCGTGGTGAATGATCATTTTGATGTGTTCTTGGATTCTGTTTGTGAGAATTTTATTGAGTATTTTTGCATCATATTCATAAGGGAAATTGGTCTGAAGTTCTTTTTCTTTGTTGGGTCTTTGTGTGTTTTAGGTATAAGTATAACTGTGGTGTTCCTTCTCTTTCAATATTGTGGAATAGTTTGAAGAGTATTGGTATTAGGTCTTTTTTGAAGATCTGCTGGAATTCTGCACTAAACCCATCTGGTAGTGGGCTGTTTTTGGTTAGGAGATTTTTAATGACTGCTGCTATTTCTTTAGGGGTTATGGGATTTTTTTAGATGGTTTATCTGACCCTGATTTAACTTTGTTACCTGGTATCTGTCTAGAAAATTGTTCATTTCATAAAGATTTTCCAATTTTGTTGAGTATAGACTTTGGTAGTAGGAGCTAATTTTTTTTTTTTTAATTTCCTTGGTTTCCGTTGTTATGTCTGCCTTTTCATTTTTTATTTTGGTAATTTGGATACTGTTCTTGTGCCCTCTGGTTAGTCTGGCTAAGGGTTTATCTATCTTGTTGATTTTCTCAAAGAACCAGCTTCTGGTTTTGTTGATTATTTGTATATTTCTTTTTCTTTCTATTTGGTTGGTTTCAGCTCTGAGTTTACTTCCTGCCCTCTATTCCTCTTGGGTGTATTTGTTTCTTTTTGTTCTAGACCTTTCAGGTGTGCTGTCAAGCAGCTAGTGTAAGCTCTCTCCAGTTTCTTTTTGGAGACACTTAGAACTATGAGTTTTCCTCTTAGGACTGCTTTCATTGTGTCCCATAAGTTTTGGTATGATGTGCCTCCATTTTCATTAAACTCTGAAGAGTCCTTAATTTCTTCATTTCTTCGTTGACCAAGTTATCATTGAGTAGGGCATTCTTCAGCTTCCATGTTTTATGTGTGCTTTCAGCTGTTTCGGTTGTTATTGAAGACCAGCCTTAGTCCATGGTGATCTGATAGGGTGCATGAGATTATTTGAATCTTGTATCTGTTGAGGCCTGTTTTGTGACCGATTATATGGTTCATGATCTTTCCATCACTGAGAGTGGGGTGTTCTAGTCTCCCACTATTATTGTGTGGGGTGCAATGTGTGCTTTGAGCTTTAGTAAAGTTTCTTTTATGAATGTGGCTGCCCTTGCATTTGGAGCATTGATGTTCAGAATTGAGAGTTTATCTTGGTAGATTTTTCACTTGATGAAAATGAAGTGTCCTTCCTTATCTTTTTTTGATAACTTTTGGTTGAAAGTCGATTTTATCAGCTTTTAGAATGGCTACTCCAGCTTGTTTCTTGAGACCCTTTGCTTGGAAAATTGTTTTCCAAACTTTTACTCTGAGGTAGTGTCTGTCTTTGTCACTGAGGTGTGTCTTCTGTATGCAGCAAAATGCTGGGTCCTGTTTACATATCTGGGCTGTTAGTCTATGTCTTTTTGGGGGAATTGGGTCCATTGATGTTATGAGATATTAAGGAAAAGTGATTGTTACTTCCTGTTATTTTTGTTATTAGAGGTGGAATTGTGTTTGTGTGGCTATCTTCTTTTGGGTTCGTTGAAAAAAGACTACTTTCTTGCTCTTTCCTTTCTTTCTTCCTTCCTTTCTTTCTTTCTTTCTTTCTTTCTTTCTTTCTTTCTTTCTTTCTTTCTTTCTTTTTTAAGATTTATTATGATAAGTAAGTACATTGTACCTGTCTTCAGACATGCCAGAAGAAGGCATCAGATCTCATTATGGGTGGTTGTGAGCCACCATGTGGTTGCTAAAATTTGAACTCAGGACCTCCAGAAGAACAGTTAGTGCTCTTACCTGCTGAGCCATCTCACCAGCCCTTTCTTGCTTTTTCTAAGGTGTAATTTCCTTCCTTGTGTTGGAGTTTTCCATCTATTATTCTTTGTAGGGCTGGATTTGTGGAAAGATATTGTGCAAATTTGGTTTTGTCATGGAATATCTTGGATTCTCCATCTATGGTAATTGAGAATGTTGCTGGGTGTAGTAGCCTGGGCTGATATTTGTGTTCTCTTAGGGTCTGTATGACATCTGCCCAGGATCTTTTAGCTTTCATAGTCTCTGGTGAGAAGTCTGGTATAATTTTGATTGGTCTACCTTTATATGTTATTTGAGCTTTTTAACTTGCTGCTTTTAATATTCTTTCTTTGCTTAGTGCATTTGGTGTTTTGATTATTATGTGATGGGAGGAATTTGAAGGCTCGGCCCACAGCGAATGGTACTATTAGGTGGTGCGGTCTTTGTTGGAGTAGGTTCAGACTTGTTGGAGGAAGAGCTTCACTGTGTGGGCAGGCCTTAGGGTCTCCTATGCCCAACTTTGCCCAGCGTAGAATCATAGGCTCATCCTGGCTGCCTAGAGAAGAAAGTCCCTTTTCTGTTTCCTGGTGATCAAGATGTAGAATTTTCAGAATCTCCGGCACCAAGTCTGCTTGCACCCTGCCCTGCTTTCCTCCATATTGATAATGGACTAAACCTCTAAAACTGTAAGCCAGCCCTAATTCAATGTTTTCCTTTACAAGGGTTGCCTTGGTCATGGTGTCTATTCACACAGCAATGTAAACCCAAACTAATACAGAAGGCTAGAGTGTAAAGGGAGGGGAGTCAGTATCGTTAGTCTACCTCCTGCTAATTAGAGGCGTTGAGTTTTGGGGGCAACGTCGATCTTCATGATTAGGATATCTCCAACCAGCAAACAGCAACTAGCAAAAAGCAATAGCAGCAGCAGCTGCACCCCTCTTGGGGTCTTGAATTTATATACCCTCTCAAACATCCCCAGAATTCCAAATATCACACGTCCACAAAAATTATCTGCTGCTGTCAAAACCATGCCCTTGCTAGAACATGAGTCAGATCATAGTCTGTTGCTGTGGACAATCTAAAGCAATCCCATATCCACTCCTGGCGTTAGAACAAAAACATATTCCTATAACATTTTTATGTTTTTGAGAGACCACAATTCTCACTACAATAGGCTGTTTATCAGTCTGTCAGTCTGTCTGTCTCTGTCTCTATTCATTTATTTGGGGCCTGCCAATGATAATTCCTGGGAAAAGATGTCTATGAAGACTGATTGATAAGAACTGCAGGGTTGTAGAGGTTGGGATGTTGCAGCTCCAGAGGCAAATTTCATAAGCTGCCTAGCTTCAGCCCCTTGAATAGCCATTCCTTGCCTACTTCTGTGTCAGAGCTAATATCCCATGACTAAAAGATAAAAACATGATTGCCTTGGTAAACCACTAGCTTTCATCAACCCAAAAGCAATGAGTGCCATCAGACAGCATCTGAGGCCTATAGAAAATCTCCCCCATCTTCCTGTATCCAGCTCTGATGTACCCACAAAATGTATTTTAAACTTTCTTTCTTTCTTTTGTTTTTGTTTTTGTTTTTTTGTTTTTCGAGACAGGGTTTCTCTGTGTAGCCCTGGCTGTCCTGGAACTCACTTTGTAGACCAGGCTGGCCTTGAACTCAGCAATCCACCTGCCTCTGCCTCCTGAGTGCTGGGATTAAAGGCGTGAGCCACCACGCCCAGCTTATTTTAAACTTTCATTGATTGATAACTTTCTTTGTTCTGTAAAACCATAAAACTTCATGAAACTTCTTTTACATAGGGACATGGAATTTGCGGTAACCTAAATCTGGTCCTTGTCTTTTGCCACTCAATTGTGACACTAGACTAAACTGTTGAATAGTTTGAAAGCTATGTTTTTCTATTGATATTAGGTGCCTAACATGGGGTCTATTAATGATCCACCTTTCACCAGAGGAGTCACCTGAATGTAAGTCAGGTGCACCCATGGGCCCATTGAGTTCAGGCCATCTGGTGTTATTCCCTCAAATGGATTGTTGGAGCGTTCTCTCTGGGGTTTTCAGACAGCCCCTAATGTCAGTGGTCCACTTATTTACTCTGAGCTGGTGATTAAGGGCTCTAACAGCCACGCTGGCCAGGGAAGCAGATAGGCAAGCTTCATTTGTCATCCTCTTCCAAATCCAGCCCCCAGTCGCATGCCCAACTCTAGCAGACCAACTGCCACAGTACCCCATTCCTCTCAGCTCCCATCTTCAGTGGATCATCAGATCTTGTCCAACATCCTTCCACCACCTCACCCATTTGTCTCAGCTGCAGACACCCCTGAGAACCTGGCAGCCATCAGCCAGAGTAATAGGTAGGCCATCTTTACTCTCCCCATTCTCCAAATCCAATACCCCAGCCCCATCCCTAGCTTTGTAGCAGACATGTGATGGAGCCTTTCTTCCCTGTCTGTCCCTATTACCAGTGATCTATTCAGAACTTGGGAGTTCACCCTGCATTTCTCCCTCCTATGGAATCTCTCAGCAGCCTTCCCTTCTAGCCCATCCCTATTTCTAAGTATCAGCTCCCGGTACCTAGAAACACATTCTACCTGGGAATGCCAGTATCCACACTGAGCAGGATCTCAGAATTCGCTACCAGGCAACACAGAGCTACCATACTCTCCTAAGAACTGAGGCAGCATTAGAAACCAAGGAATGGAACACCTACCAATAAAGATAAGAGCAGATATCAATAAGCACCTAGAATTACAATCATCACAAACCCAGATGCCATTGTGAAAACACAATCAATAATAGCCAGGAAATTATGTCTTCACTAGAGCCCAGCAATCCTACTATAGTACACCCCAAGAAAGGTAATGTAGCTGAGGCAGAAGACAAAGACTTCAAAATATCTATTATGGATATGCTAGTTGTCCTTAAAGAGGAAATGAATACAATTCTTTAATAAAATCTATGAAAATGCAAACAGTAGAATAAAATTAAAACAGTTTAAGGCTTGCAAGTTGAAGTAGAATCAATAAAACCTAAACTCAAGTAAAACTGTAAATGATAAATTTAGGACCTCAATAAGAAACCTTAGATAGAGCCTCACCACCAGAATACATATTATGGAAGAAAGACTCTCAGGCACTGAAGACAGACTAGAATAAATGAATACCTTAGTCAAAGAAAATGTTAAACAAACAAACAAACAAGCAAACATAATCCAGGCACAAAACATCCAAGAAATCTGTGACATTATGAAAAAAATTATAAGAAATAGAAATAGAGGAAGATGCAAAAAACACAGGTCAGAACTAGAAAATATTTTTAACATAATTATAGAAGAAAATTTCCCCAACCTAAAGAAGGAGGTGCCTATTAAGCTACAAGAGGCATATAGAATTACTAATAGATTGGACCAGACAAGAGATTCCCCATGGTATATAATAATTAAATAATTCAATATACAGAACAAAGAAAGAATAATAAAAGCTAAAAGGGAAAATATCTGATGTCATATAAAGGCAGACCTATTAGGATAACACTTATAAGACTCTTACAAGAATTAAGCCAAATATTCTTCAAAGTATTCCATGAAAAAGAAATAGAAGGAACACTGCCCAACTCCTTTTATGATGGCACAGTTACTTTGATAACCTAAACTACATATAGACCCAACAAAGAAAGAGAATGACAGACCAGTTTCCCTTTTTATACCAAATTTACAGCCAACATCAACCTAAATGGAGAGAAACTCAAAGGAAAGAAGCTAAAAAAAAAAAAAAAAAATCAGGAACAAGACATGGCTGGTCACTCCATACCTTCTGAATCCAGTACTTGAAGTCTTAGTGAGAACAGTAAGGCAACTCAAGATCAAAGGAATACAAATAGCAAAGGAAGAATTAAAAAAAAAACAAAAACCTCCATTTGCAGATGATAAGATAGTATACAGAAGTGATCCTAATGTTCTACCAGGAAACTCCTTTACCTGTGAACCATTTAAATAGCAGGATACAAAACTAACTTACAAAAAGCTATAGTCTTTCTATGTACAAATGACAGACAGACAGAGAAAGAAATCCGGGAAATGAGGCCTTTCACAATACCTTCAAGTAATATAAAATGTCCTGGGGTAACTCTAACCAAGCAAATGAAAGACTTGTATGATAAAAAACTTTAAGACACTGAAGAACGGAATTGAAGAAAATATCAGAAAATGGATAGATCTCTCACGCTCATAGACTGGTAGGATTTATATAGCAAAAATGGCCATCCAATCAAAAGCAATCTATAAATGCAATGCAATCCCACCAACTCTTCACAGAAGTTGAAAGAAAAATTTTCAGCTTCACATGGAAACACCAAAAACCCAAGATAGCTAAAACACTCCTGAATAATAGAAGAACTAAAGGATGTGTCATCATACCCAGTCTCAAATCGTGTTACAGAGCTGTTGTACAAAAATCACTATGGTAGATGGGTGGTGGTGGTACTTTCCTTTAATTCCAGTACTTGGTAGGCAGAGGCAGGCAGTTGTGAATATGAGGCCAGCCCAGTCTACAAATCGAGTTCCAGGATACCCAGGGCTGTTACACTGAGAAAAGCTGTCTTGGGAAAAAACCAACCAACCAACCAACCAACCAAACAAACAAAACCCACCAAAGCATTGGCACAAAAACAGACATATTGATAAATAAAATTTAACTGGAGACCCAGAAAGAAGTACACATCTATGGACCCCTGATTTTGATAAAGAAGCCAGAAGAAATAAATACAGAAAATAAGGTAGCATCTTTAGCAGATGGGGCTGGTCAAACTAGAGGGCTTCGTGTAGAAGATTGCAAATAGATCCTCATTCACCACCCTGCAGAAAACTCAGCTCCAGACAGATGAAAGAACTCAACAGAAAGCCAGATACACTGAATTTGACAGAAGAGAAAGTGGGGAATAGTCTTGAACTCATTAGCACAGGAAAAGATCTTCTTTTCAGAACAATAGTATAGACAGTAAAAGCACAATTAATAAATGGGACCTCATCAAGCTAAAACGCTTCTGAATGGCAAAGGACACTGTCAATCAGACAAGGTGGCAGCCTACAGAACCGGAAAAAAAATTACCAAATACCCATCCCATCCCATAGAGGACTAATATTCAAAACATATGAAGAACTAAAAACAAAACAAAACAAAAACAAGACTGGACATCAAGAACACAAATAACTCAGTTAAAATATGTGGTACAGATCTAAACAGAGAAATCTCAAAAGAGAGGTCAAATGGTGGAGAAGCATAAAGAAATGTTCAACATCCTTAGTCATCAGGGAAATGCAAATCACAACTACTTTGATAATTCATTTTATACCAATTGTAATGACCACAAAACAAGTGAAAGATAATATTGGTGAGAATGTGGAATACAGGGAGCACTCCTCCATTACTGCTCAGAGTGCAAACGTGTACAGTCACTAAGAAAGTCAATATGCAAGCTCCTCAGCATAATGGGAACTGAGTGACCTCAAGATCCAGGTATACCACTCTTGGGAATATACCCAGTCTACTATAGAGACACTTGTTCAACTATGCTCATTGCTGCTGTATTCAAAACAGTCAGAAGTTAGAAACAATCTAGATGTCTGTTGATGGATGAGTTGATGAAGAAATTGTGATACATTTGCACAATTGAATATTATTCAGCTATTAAAAATGAAATTGGGAGACCTTGGACAAGAACTCTGCAGCTAGTTCCACAACACCCAGAGGAAGATCCATTCCCAGGCACTCTAACACTCCCAGGATCATAGAATCAGAGATGATGAGGACACAACCTCTGCCCCAACACCAGAAGTAACTGGGACCAGTGGGACCCAGGCACTCAGGAAATCTGCCTGACTAGTGGCACAGGTTCCTTCCTGTCTGGGCCGGTGCCCTGAGCAGACCTTGGGTGCTAACTCTACAGCCAGTCCCACAACACCCAGAAAAATTTCCTCTCCCAGGCACTCTAACACGCCCAGGACCACAGGATCACAGGATCACAGGTTCCCAGAATCACAGAAAGACAGAGATAACTGAACTCTGAGGAGTTCTGATACAACCAGGCTACAATCAGATATAGCAAGGGTAGGTAGCACTAGAGATAATCAGATGGTGGGAGGCAAGCATAAGAACATAAAACAACAGAAACCAAGGTTATTTGGCATCATCAGAATCCAGTTCTCCTACCATAGCAAGTCCTTACACCAGAAAAGCAAGATTCAGATCTAAAAGTCACTTCTCGTGATGGTGATAGAGGACTTTAAGAAGGACATAAATCACTCCCTTAAAGAAATACAGGCAAATACAGGTAAACAACTAGATGCCCTTAAAGAAGAAACACAAAAATCCCTTAAAGAGTTACAGGAAAACACAACCAAAGAGGCGAAGGAAATGAGCAAAACCATCCAAGATATAAAAATGGAAATAGAAACAATAAAGAAATCACAAACTGGAGAGAGAAAACCTAGGAAAAAGATCAGAAATCACAGACACAAGCATCACCAACACAACACAAGAGTCAAAGAAAACTCAAAAGGCAAAAAGCTCCTAACCCAAAACATCCAGGAAATCCAGGACACAAAGAGAAGACTAAACCTAAAGATAATAGGTATAGAAGAGAGTGAAGTTCCATATCTTAAAGGGCCAGGAAATACCTTCAACAAAATTATAGAAGAAAACTTCCCTAACCTAAAGAAAGAGATGCCCACAACCATACAAGAAGCCTACAGAACTCCAAATAGATTGGACCAGAAAAGAAATTCCTCCTGACATGTAATAACCAGAACAAAAAATGCACTAAACCAAGAAAGAATATTAAAAGCAGTAAGTTAAAAAGCTCAAATAACATATAGAGGCAGACCTATCAGAATTATACCAGACTTCTCACTAGAGACTATGAAAGCCAGAAGATCCTGGGCAGATGTCATACAGACGCTAAGAGAACACAAATGCCAGCCCAGGCTACTACACCTAGCAAAACTCTCAATTACCATAGATGGAGAAACCAAAGAATTCCATGACAAAACCAAATTCACACAATATCTTTCCACAAATCTAGCCCTACAAAGAATAATAGATGGAAAACACCAACACAAGGAGGGAAACTATACCCTAGAAAAAGCAAGAAAGTAGTCTTTTTTCAACAAACTCAAAAGAAGATAGCCACACAAACACAATTCCACCTCTAATAACAAAAATAACAGGAAGTAACAATCACTTTTCCTTGATATCTCATAACATCAATGGACCCAATTCCCCCAAAAAGACATAGACTAACAGCCCAGATATGTAAACAGGACCCAGCATTTTGCTGCATACAGAAGACATACCTCAGTGACAAAGACAGACACTACCTCAGAGTAAAAGTTTGGAAAACAATTTTCCAAGCAAAGGGTCTCAAGAAACAAGCTGGAGTAGCCATTCTAAAAGCTGATAAAATTGACTTTCAACCAAAAGTTGTCAAAAAAAAAAAAAAAAAAGATAAGGAAGGACACTTCATACTCATCAAGCAAAAAATGTACTAAGATGAACTCTCAATTCTGAACATCGATGCCCCAAAGGCAAGAGCACCCACATTCATAAAGGAAACATTACTCAAAGCACACATTACACCCCACACAATAATAGTGGGAGGCTAGAACACCCCACTCTCAGTGATGGAAAGATCATGGAAATAGAACCTAAACAGAGACAGAGTAAAACTAACAGAAGTTATGAACCAAACAGATCTAACAGATATCTATAAACATTTCATTATAGAGCAAAAGAATATACCTTCTTCTCAGGACCTCATGGTACCTTCTCCAAAACTGACCATATAATCGGTCACAAAACAGGCCTCAACAGATACAAGAAGATTCACATAATCCCATGCACCCCATCAGATCACCACAGACTAAGGTTCTTCTTCAATACCAACAAAAACAACGGAAAGCACACATACACATAGAATTTGAACAATGCCTTACTCAATGATAACCAATGTCAAGGAAAAAAATAAAGAATGAAATTAAAGGCTTTTTAGAATTTAATGAAAATGAAGACACATCATACCAAAACTTATGGAACACAATGAAAGCAGAGGTAAGAGGAAAACTAATAACTCTAAGTGCCTCCAAAAGGAAACTGGAGAGAGCTTACACTAGCTGCTTAACAGCACACCTGAAAGCTCTAGAACAAAAAGAAGCAAATACACCCAAGAGGAGTAGAGGGCAGGAAGTAAACTCAGAGCTGAAACCAACCAAGTAGAAACAAAAAGAAATATACAAATAATCAACAAAACCAGGAGCTGGTTCTTTGAGAAAATCAACAAGATAGATAAACCCTTTGTCAGAGTAGCCAGAGGGCACAGAGACAATATCCAAATCAATAAAATCTGAAATTAAAAGGGAGACATAACAAAATATATCTTAATTATTCTTTTTGTTAAATATTAACATTTGAAAATATTAAAACCATGTTCTAAAAAAAAATGAATCATGAAATTGCAGGTAAATTGATGGAGCCAGAAAAAAAAATCTTCCTGAATGAGAGCACCCAGACCCTTAAAGACAACTATGTATGTATTCACTTAGTACAGTAGAAACTTCCTAAAATATATACATATATCAAGTCCATTTAAGTCAAATCACCAAATAATGGGGCAGACAAGGCCCCCATTGTTCGACACATCATGTTGCCATATAGCTTCTAGTTTCAGGAATGGGCTACATTGAATCTAGTTGATCAAAGTGTCCCATGGGAACCACCACACAATCGAGGCTGGTTTCAAGGGCATTGGTTGGTCTCCGCCATGGTAAGTTTCTCCTGCTGAAGACAATATCTACACAACTCACTGAAAATGGAGACATTGAAGTGGTGCCTGCATGTAGCCATCACTCCTGTCGATTAGTGTTTCTAGTACTGGAAAACACACTACCAAATGAGAAAGGTAAGCATCAACCCAGCTACAAACCCTCAGATCGATAGGTGTGTCCTGCCTGCAAGACACACTGTGTGCTAGTGGCACAGTGCTTATGGGAGTATCCAACTATTGTCTGATTGGATTCAAGGCCTAGTCATTGAGATGGAACCCATAGCTGACACTGCTTGGGTTGCCAAGAACTGGAAGCTACATAGGCCAGGGTCATTGGGGAAAATAAGATGCTACTTGTGATGGCTGCTCTTGGTTGTCACCTTGACTTCATCTAGAATTTACTAAAACCCAAGTGGCTGGGTACATCTGTAAGGGATTATTTTTTTCTTAACTAAATCATCTAAAGTGGGATGACCCACTTTTAATCTGGTCTTTTGAGATGGAAAGATCCAACTTTAATTTCAGCTCCACCTTCTGCTGGCAGCCTGTATAAAGGACATGAAAGAAGGAAGCTTGCTCTTTTTGCCTGCTTGCCCCCATTCTCACTGGCAAGTCCATTCATTCCTTCATGGGCACTAGAGTCTATTTCTTTAGGATTCCAGCATATATTGAAGACCAGATGAGACAGACATCCATTTCCATGAACTGAACAACTACTGCATTTCTTGGATCTTCTGTTGGTAGACAGTCATTGTCAGACTGGCTGGACCACAGCCTATACGCCCTTCTAATAAATACTCTTTATATGCAGATTCATTCTGCCAGGTCTGTTCCTTCCCCAAAGCCTAACTAATACAGATTTTGGTACCAGACGTGGTTCTAGTGTAACAGAAGTATAAGGATAAATTTTTCAAGTATCTGGAATAGGATACCTTCAAGTTGCCAACATCTACAGTTACTGAAGCCTAAAAGCTCAGAGTGCACTGGAAGCCCAAGGTGTGAACTATTTTTAAGGAGACAAGTGTAGTTGATTTTCCTGATTTACCAATTGTGAGAGGCAATGGATTTGGTGGCTTTGCATATTAAATATTTGACAATTTGTAGAAAAATAAGGAGAATGCTGCGGCTGGAGATCAGTTGCTCCTGGCATCTCTGAATTAATCCACAGTGGAAAATAATGAGCTCTGTGATAAAATTAATCAGCTTCCAGAATCTTCAAATAATGGTGGAGGACAACAGTGAACTCAGAAATCCAAGCTGACTGGCTCCAGATGCATGTAAGGAGCCTAAAGATTTCTAAGTGTGCCCTTGAAGAACAGTCACAGAGCACAAGTTGTAGAAAATCAAACCAAAGCCCTCATTGCAAAGCTAGCTGAATTACAGCAAAACTTCAAGTCATAGCCTATGTGGATGTCTGAGGTTAAAGTAATGGTATTAATTGGTAATTAATTGTCCTAGGGTTTCATTTGCTGCCATGACCAAGGCAGCCTTTTTGTCTGTTTTTTAAATTAATTAATTAATTCATTTTGCATCCCAATATCAGCTGTCCTCTCCTCCCAGTACTCCCTCATGCAGATCTTCCTCCTATTCCTCTTCACCCTCACTACCTCATTCACCCTCCGCCCCCATCCCACTTGCACATCCTCTCCCACTGAGGCCAGACAAGGTGTCTCAGTTAGGGGAACAGTATTGGCAGGCAGGCAGGCAGGCAGGCAGGCAGGCAGGCAGGCAGGCAGGCAGGCAACAGATTCAAGGATAGCCTTTGCTCCAGTTGCTGGGGGGCCCACATGAAGACCAAGCTACACATATGTTACATGTGTAGGATGCCAGGAGCAACTGACCTCCAGCCGCAGCATTTTCCTTATTTTTCTACAAATTGTCAAAGATTTAATATGCAAAGCCACCAAATCCATTGCCTCTCACAATTGGTAAATCAGGAAAATCAACTACACTTGTCTCCTTAAAAATAGTTCACACCTTGGGCTTCCAGTGCACTCTGAGCTTTTAGGCTTCAGTAACTGTAGATGTTGGCAACTTGAAGGTATCCTATTCCAGATACTTGAAATATTTATCCTTATACTTCTGTTACACTAGAACCACTTCTGGTACCTAAAATCTGTAGAGGGTGGGGGCCAGGTCCAGCCTGTACACTTTCTTTTGTTGGTGGTTCAGTCTCTAGGAGCCCCAGGGGTCCAGGTTAGTTGACATTGTTGGTCTTTCTGTAGAGTCCCTGTCCTCTTAGGGTACCCTAAATCCCTCCCTCAACTGCTCTACAAGACTCCCTGAGCTCCATCCAATGTTTGACTGTGGATCTCTGCATCTCTTTCCATTGGCTGCTGGGTGGAGCTAAGGCAACTTTTTCATAAAGGACTGTAGCTTATAGTTTTGTCTTTCTGCTTTGTGTTCTTGGCCAGTCCCATGTATGCACCCACCCAGGAGCTATCTTTGTATCCACAGATGAAAACCACACATAAACACCAGTTATTCTTTAAGAGCCTTGGTTAACTCAAAGAATGGACATTCCTAAATCTTCCCCTGCTATCCCAGGACCAATCGGGGATTGGTCACTTACCCCAAACTCACATGGTTGGTTGGCCTTTTACTTATTGTTGTTCCTGTACCCCCTTCTTTTCTCTCCAGTCCTCCCAATTCTCTTTGTGTCCTACTTCCTGCAACTCCCTTTGTCCTGCCCACTGTTCAGCCATAGGCTGCTGACATCTCTATTGATAGATCAAAAACCAATTCGGGGCAAGGATCTTCAATCTCAGAAAACACAGATTCCTGATCAAAACATCAGAACCGCCCTCTACACCTCACCTTTTCTGTCCAATTAAAAAAAAACAAAAAACAAAACACTTCTCTCAAATATAAATTGGGCAGAACCATAACAATCAGGTAAATTAAAAAGTGTGATATACAATTAACATCCAGTCCACCATATTTATCAATTAGATAAAGTACTCTACCATCATTTCTAACTTGCACCTGTGTCTGAACTTGACTGAATTAACAAACTCATTAAGCTCTTCAGTAGTGTAGCACATCTACAGTTCTATCCCTGAATTATTTAGAAGTATTGAGAAGTATTTGTTTAGATTTTAGCCCTGTAACTCCATCTGAAAGCCATGCTTTCTATTCTATATCATGTCTTTAATGTGAAACAACTTAAGTTTGCTTATGGGACTATAATTAGTCTTCAACCCCATCAGAAATCTGAGAATGAATTAAATATTATCTGAATATATAGGAAGCACCAAACATAACTTCTCAAACTTAAACAAATTGTAGAGACAACCGACTACTGGACAACACCCTAATTTCTTTTTTTTGTTGTTTTGTTTTGGTTTTTTTTTTGGTTTTTTGTTTGTTTGTTTGTTTTTTCGAGACAGGGTTTCTCTGTATAGCCCTGGCTGTCCTGAAACTCACTTTGTAGACCAGGCTGGCCTCAAACTCAGAAATCCGCCTGCCTCTGCCTCCCGAGTGCTGGGATTAAAGGCGTGTGTCACCATGCCCGGTCCTAATTTTTTATAATGTAACATTTGTCTTTTGCCTTTTGGCCCAGGATTATCTGACAGACCTTTGTAAAACAGAATTATGAAGAACTGTTTACTCTGTCTTGGCAGAGGTATTAGTTGATTATTCCATATAGTGTGTCCATTTTGGACAGTATTTTGTCTGTAGGTGAAATAGGCAAATTCTGTCTCATGGCTACCTTGTCATGATAAGCAACCTCACCTGGAGGTTCAGATGTGTAATGTCTTCTTTGAACTGTGAGGAGGGTACAGTGAGGAGCAGACATGACTCTAGTCAAGACTTCTAATAGCACTGAAATGATTAAATGTCAGATTTTGTGGATTTAAACTCTTATAAAGGACAGCATTTAATTGGGGCTGGCTTACAGTTTTAGAGGGTCAGTCCATTATCATCATGGCAGGAAGCATGGCAGCATGCAGGCAGACATGATTTAGGAGAAGATGAGAGTTCTACATCTTGATATGAAGGTAGCCAGTACAGACTGTCTTCTGCAGGCAGCCAGGAGGCTTCAGGACTTGAAGATCAGGGCCACAGACTAGACTTGGGAGCTGACTGTGACCATGAGATTGAATCCTACAGAGATTTTAAGCCTGAAATCCACAAATATCTGTACCAAGTTATTTCTCCAATCAGGATTTATGGATAGAGGATTTCCTTTAGAACATGTCTTTGCTGTACATTTATCCTGTCCTCATTGGTTGGGGTAGACAACCATGGTGAAGGACTTGACTTGCCTTAACACTCATGTCTTAATTTGACAACCAGGATGTCTGTTATCCATGTACATGACTCTGCCAGGTAGGTTGTCAGTTCCCAGGGAGGTCTTGGGAACTTAAAACTTTACTCGACTCCTACTCAATTTGGAAGTCTTATTCTAAATGGATTCTTATATTGGATTCTTATATTCTTATATTATCTCTCATATGTTGGGGTCCATCATAGAGTCAGTTTGTAAGTGCAAAAATCAGAAAAGCTCATACACAGGTGCAGACAGTGCTGTGGGTGATTGGGTCCAAGATTTTTGGGGCCAACTATACAAAGCAGTGCTAACTGACCTCTATTGTGATTGGTTTCTAAGAGCCCCAAAGCATAGAACATAATAGCTTATGCAATCAACTCAAGCATGAGAAAGTTTCCTTATACCACATAAAATGGCTGTCTGTCTAGTCAGGCAGCAGTTACCCAGGCCGTAACACCTATAACCAGACTTAAGGGTAAAGATGCTCCTAGAGGGGAGATAGAAACTGTATTCCATGAGGAGACGTGCTACACTACTGAAGAGCTTAATGAATTTGTTAATTTAGTAAAGCAGAAATCTGGGGAATATATGTGGGAATAAAATGTAAAAAGTGTGGAATAATTGTGCAAGCAACACACAACTGGATCAAGCTGAGTTTATTGATATGGGCCCACTAAGTGTAGATTCTAAAGTTTAATCTGGAAGTTTTCACAGTTAAAAAAGTTATTAAAGCCAAGTGGTGGTGGCTTATGCTTTTTAATCCCAGCACCTGGGAGTGTCAGGCTGATTTCTGTGAGTTAAAGGCCAGCCTGGTCTACAGAGTGAGTACCAAGATAGTCAGGGCTATACAGAGAAACCCTGTCTCAAAAACCAAAACCCAAAAATTATCAAATGTTTAGCTGAAGTTGAAAAAGAGTTGGAGATGCCTGATATCTCTTGACTTAGTGTTGAGGAAGGGAGTTTAAGGCTCAGGGAAATTGTAGTGCAGTGGGTAAGCTGTATAAAACCTTATCCTCCACAATGGAAGGGCCCAGAAACATGTATAGATATTTATGTTTTCCTTCCTCAGTCATCAGTGGTTATATTTAAATTTTAGAAACTAAGACAATATTGCACAACAGATATTGCTGTCTGTTCTACATGACCAGTTGCAGAACGGAGGATTATAACTGACATGAGTGTTTATATAATATTCTAGTAAGAATGTGTTTGTAGCTGGGCAGTGGTGGTGCATGCCTTTAATTCCAGTACTCAAAAGGCAGAGGCAGGCAGATCTCTGTGAGTTCAAGGCCAGCCTGGTCTACAGAGTGAATTTCAGGACAGCCAGAGCTACACAGAGAAACCCTGTCTCAACAAAACAAAACAAAACAAAACAAAACAAAACAAAACAAAACAAAACAAAACAGAATGTGTTTGTATAGATATTTATGTTTTCCTCCCTCAGTTATCAGTAGTTATATTTAAATTTGAGATACTAAGACAATATTGCACAAAGGACATTGCTGTCTGTTCTAAATTAATAATATATTTGCAGTTGGATGGGGGATAGTTACATCATGTTAGATGCAATTATGAACTGGTTATTGCTTTCATTTGGAAGTTAAGCTTGACATAAAGATATAATTGTGTGTCAAGTTAATGAGGGGTGGGCTTGTGTTGGCTATTTAGAAAAATGGGGAGATCTAACTAAAGATAACCTGGCTAAGCCAATCCCTCAGTGGGGAATATTCACTACCTCTGAACTGGTTTATCATGAATGCTTAAAAAAGGCAATAAACTTTTTAAAAAATCATGAACAGGTAGCCTACGAAATGATCTATGACATAACTGATAAGATTAGTAATTCATAATAATAAAGAGTTCTAAAAAACTACATGTGAGTTAAAATGAGACAATTAAGTGATAAGAAGTTTATAGTTACATCAGATCTAAAGATAACTTCTGAAAGAAACTGGCTCCTTAATCTCCTTCTCTGACCTGGCTTATCTCCCATCTTAGGGTTTTCCTTGAAAAGCTTTTTTTCTTTTAACTCTCATTTTTACATTAAGATGTCTTTATTATACACACTACTCCTAAAATCCCTTTCAGCTTCAAGACCAAAAAATTCAGTTTGGCCTGTCACTGGACTTTCTTTTCCTCAGGCTCCTCCCCATTTTCACCCCTGTAGTTCTTTCAGACAGAAACAAATATGGGTCAGAGTTGTGACTGTAGGATGCCCCTCCCCCATTTGATGCCCCGTCTTTCTGCTGGAGGTAGACTCTATAAGTTCTCTCTTCCTATTGTTGGGCATTTCATCTAAGGTCTCTCACCTCCCAGGTCTCTGGTGCATTCTGGAGGGTCCCCCCAAATTCCTACCTCCCGAGGTTGCCTGGTTCCATTCTTTCTGCTGACTCTCAAGGCTTCAGTCCTTTTCCCTCACCCAATACCAGATCAAGTTCCTTTCTCCCCCACTCCTCCCCACTCCTCCCTCCCCCATCCACTTTCCCTCCCAGGTCCCTCAATCCCTCCCTACCTCTCCACTTGTGATTTCTTTCTTCTCCCTCCCAAACTAGGCGTCCTCACTTGGGCACTTCAGCTTGTTGACCTTTTTGAGTTCTGTGGACTGTATCTTGGATATTCTGTACTTTTTTTTTTTTGACAAATATCCACTTATTGGTGAGTACACACCATGCATGTCCTTTTGGGCTTGAGTTACTTCACTCTGGATGATATTTTTTAGTTCCATCCGTTTGTACACAAAACTCAGGATGTCCTTGTTCTTAATAGCTGAGTATTATTCCATTGTGTAAATGAACCACATTTTCTGTATCCATTCTTCTGTTGTGGGACATCTAGGTTGATTTCAGCTTTTGGCTATCACAAATGGCCACTATGAACACAGTAGAACACGTGCCCCTGTAGCATGGTAGGGCATCTTTTGTGTAGTATATTCCCAAGAGTGGTGTACTGGCTGGTTTTGTATCAACTTGACACAGCTGGAGTTATCACAGAGAAAGGAGCTTCAGTTGAGGAAATGCCTCCATGAGATCCACTGTAAGGCATTTTCTCAATTAGTGATCAAGGGGAAAGGCCCCTTGTGGGTGGGACCATCTCTGGGCTGGTAGTCTTGGGTTCTATAAGAGAGCAGGCTGAGCAAGTCAGGGGAGGCAAGCCAGTAAGGAACATCCTTCCATGGCCTCTGCATCAGCTCCTGCTTCCTGACCTGCTTGAGTTCTAGTCCTGACTTCCTTTGATGATGAACAGCAGTATGGAAGTGTAAGCTGAATAAACCCTTTCCTCCCCAACTTGCTTCTTGATCATGATGTTTTGTCCAGGAATAGAAACCCTGACTAAGACAAGTGGTATAGCTGGGTCTTCAGGTAGATCTATTTCCAGTTTTCTGAGGAACCTCCAGATTGATTTCCAGAGTGGTTGTACCAGTTTGCAATCTCACTAGCAATGGAGGAGTGTTCCTCTTTCTCCACATCCGCTTCAATGTGTGTTGTCTCCTGAGGTTTTGATCTTAGCCATTCTGATTGGTATAAGGTGTAATCTCAAGGTCGTTTTGATTTGCATTTCTCTGATCACCTAGGACTTTGAATATTTCTTTAGGTGCTTCTCAGCCATTTGAGATTCCTCAGATGTGAAATCTCGGTTTAGTTCTGTACCCCATTTTTTGATTGGGTTGTTTGGTTTTTTATATTTTGGATATTAGTCCTCTATGGGATGTGAGTCTTACACCCGTTCGCGACCGGCCAGGAAAGACGCAACAAACTGGAATCTTCTGCGGCAAAAGCTTTATTGCTTACATCTTCAGGAGCCAGAGAGAAAGAGAGCAAGAGAGCAAGAGCAAGAGCAAGAGAGCAAGAGCTCTATTGCTTACATCTTTAGGAGCCAGAGAGCCAGAGAGCAAGAGAGCAAGAGAGCAAGAGAGCAAGAGAGAGAATGGCGAAACCCCATCCCTTTTAAGGAGAATTATCCTCCGCCTAGGACGTGTCACTCCCTGATTGGCTGCAGCCCATCGGCCGAGTTGTCACGGGGAAGGCAGAGCACATGGAGTGGAGAACTACCCTTGGCACATGCGCAGATTATTTGTTTACCACTTAGAACACAGGATGTCAGCGCCATCTTGCAACGGCGAATGTGAGGGCGGCTTCCCACAGATCCCCCTTTTCTTTTAATAAGAGCAATAGGCCACCCATATTAATGAGAGTGGAGATAGAGGTCAAATCCCCAGTGTGCAGGTAAAAGAGCCGTACATGTAACCTTCTTCCAGGCTCATCACCCAGAGGGGTCCTGGTCTGGTCCCGTGTCGTTTTTCCTGGGGAGAAGGACACTTGGACACTCAACCTTCTTGAAAGATGACATGTCTCCCTAGAATAGGCTCATATATGCCGCAGAGCCCTTCTACTGCAGTGCTTAGCCGTGCAACTCTCTCGGGCTGCTGAAGCACACTCACTCTATCCCGTGCAATGAGACTAGCCTCGTGGGGTGCAAGAGCTGAATGGCCAGCGACCTATTGCTTAAGCATAGATAACCATATATCAGGGGAAGCACCATGTTCTAGAGCTGCAAGTGTCTGGGCAATATCCACCTTGTCTCTCCTAGTTTGGGCCTTAAGCTTACAGACCAACCAGAGAAGCAACACTAATCCACAGCAAAGTGTATCTCCAAATAATATCAATCCCACCCATTTTTTTAAAGAAGGAAAATGCTGAGGAGATCCAATTGGGTAATCCTTTGGTCAGGGACAGGTCTAAGCACATGGAGTTGACCTGAATGATGGCAAGTCTCAATTCCCGAAGGGTCTGTTCAAATTCAGCCGTCCAATTCTGTAACATATACTGAGAAAGACTTTTTGACAAATTAGCTGCCCTAGTAAATTTCTCATACCGAATGGAAGTAACGCACAATCCCAGAAACTTTTGTTCACATCCCAGCTGAGCTATTTGCCATAATACATCTAGTTGTTCCTGGACAAGATCTATGCGTTGATTAATTTCTGCCCATGGAGCATTTTTGGGATTGGAGGATGGCGGCCGCTAAGCCTGCATTGGTGAGAGGTCCCCCAAGCTCCCGACAAACCCTAAGCCAGTCTTGTAAACCTTTGTTCTTTCTTGGGGCTATGGCCGCTCGGCACTCCTGTGTGGCTTGCTCATAAATGAGCTGTTCTACCAGAGGTGCGGCTTGCTCTGAATCTCCAAAAATACGCTCTGCTGCCTCTGTCATTCTGGCCACAAAATCTGAGAATGACTCCTGGGGTTTCTGGACGATCTTGGTTAGTTGTCCAGTGGCTTCACCTGCTCGGGAGAGCGCCTTCCAGGCCCTAAGAGCCGTGGAGGAAATTTGGGCATAAGCTCCCCAGTGGTAGTTTGTTTGATCAGCAGTATAAGCTCCCTGACCCGTTAACAAGTCAAAAGTCCAATCTCTCTGCTCTGGAGTCAAAGCAGCAGCATTTGCTCGGGCCTGCGCTTGTGCAGCCGGTTGCCATAGAGCTCTCCATTCCATATATTTGCCCATACTAGGGAGAGCGGCTTTTGCAATCATTTGCCAGTCGGCAGGAGTTAGTGCCATGCCGGCAAGCCTGTCTAACTGCACCAAGGTAAAATTAGCATTGGTTCCATATTTACGGACCGACTCGGCAAGCTCTTTAATCTGCACATACTCTACCGGAGCGTGGACACGCCCACCAAAGGCTCCTTCAAAGACCGGAAATGCCTGTTGCATTTTCCTTTGTTCCTCTCTAGGAATGAACGAGTCTGCGCATTGCCTCTCTGTCCACTGCCTCTCTGCGCAGGGCTGACGCACTACGCAGGGCGGGGCCTCCGCATAGGGCAGAGGTGCACTATGACCTTGAAGCCGACTGCCTGGAGGCCGGGCAGCATGCTGGCCTTCGCCAGCCGCTTTTGGCTTTTTCCTTAACTGATTAGCTAGCATTTTATCTGGCTGGTACTTTTTTCTCTCATAACGAGCTGCTTCCTCCTCCAAGTCTGTTTCTTCAGAGGAGAATTCTTCATCTGATTCAGAGCTACTAAGAGCTGGCTCCTTGAGCTCATCTAGTGATGAGTATAGGCTCCTTCTCCTAGAAACCTCCGCTGATTGATCTTTTTTCTTTTCTTTTTCCTTCTCCTTCCTTCCAATCTCTCCCCAGGTATTCTTACCTGACCTAAACTTTTCCTCGGGTTTAAGACCCTTGGAAAGGCCTGTATACTTATTTTGTGCACCATATTTCCTCTTTGCTCCTACTCTCTCTCCCCGCTTTACTTCTGATAGATTGCCCTGAATTTCATCCAGAATTTTCAGCCCTGCCTTAACCACTTGATAACATGTGAAAAGGAACAAAAAGGCTCCTAACACTGGAGAAAGTTCAAGGCCAAACATACCTTGTAAAGCTATTTCCCACTTTACTTCTGATAGACTGTCTTGAATTTCGTTAGAAAGTTCAAGACCAGACTTACCTTGTAAAGCTGTACTTACGGGTACCCTGTTCCCCAGCTGAAGAGTTCTGAATTCACGCAGTTGAATCCTTCTCAACAGTCTGTGTTGCGGGAACACTTCATTACCACCGTTCCCCAGCTGAAGAGTTCTGAATCCAGGCTGAATCCTTCTCAACAGTCTGTTTTACGGGAACACTTCATTACCATGACCCGCAGTTCTGGTTCCGGAATGAGGGATCTTCCTTGCACCGGTGATGGTAACCGTCCTGGGTTTTCTTGTCCTGGGTTTTCTCGTCCCAGGTCTTCTCGTCCCGGGTCTCGGCACCAACTCTTACACGCGTTCTCGCGACCGGCCAGGAAGAACACAACAAACTGGAATCTTCTGCGGCAAAAGCTTTATTGCTTACATCTTCAGGAGCCAGAGAGCAAGAGAGCAAGAGAGCAAGAGCAAGAGCAAGAGAGCAAGAGCTCTATTGCTTACATCTTTAGGAGCCAGAGAGCAAGAGAGCAAGAGAGCAAGAGAGAGAATGGCGAAACCCCATCCCTTTTAAGGAGAATTATCCTCCGCCTAGGACGTGTCACTCCCTGATTGGCTGCAGCCCATCGGCCGAGTTGTCGTCACGGGGAAGACAGAGCACATGGAGTGGAGAACTACCCTTGGCACATGCGCAGATTATTTGTTTACCACTTAGAACACAGGATGTCAGCGCCATCTTGCAACGGCGAATGTGAGGGCGGCTTCCCACATGTGAGGTTAGTGAAGATTTTTCCCCCCCAATCTGTACGTTTTCGAGTTGTCTTATTGACTATGTCCTTTGCCTTACAGAAGCTTTCAAGTTTCATGAGGTCCCATTTATCAATTCTTGATCTTAGAGCATGAGCCATTGGAATTCTATTTAGGAAATTTCCCCCTAACTTGGTCAGGAAAGAAATTAAGAAAGAAATGAAAGACTTCTTGGAATGTAATGAAAATGTTGACACATCATACACAAACTTATGAGACACAGTGAAAGCAGTGCTAAGAGGAAAGTTCATAGCACTAAGTGCCCTGATAAATAAACTGGAGAGATCTTACACTATCAACTTAACAGCACACCTGAGAACTCTAGAACAAAAAGAAGCAAACGCACCGAAGAGGAGTAGAAGGCAGGAAATAGTCAAACTCAGGGCAAAAATCAATCAAATAGAAACAGAAAACTGTACAAAGAATCAGCAAAACCAAAAGCTGGTTCTTTGAGAGAATCAACATGATAAACTCCTATCCAAACTAACTAAAGGGCTGAGAGGCAATATTCAAATTAAAAATCAGAAATGAAAAGGCAGACATAACAACAGAAACCAAGGAAATTCAAAATATCATCAGATCCTACTATAAAAGCCTATACTAAACAAAACTGGAAAATCTAGAAATGGATGGTTTTCTAGACAGATGCCACATACCAAAGTTAAATCAAGAGCAGGTAAACTATCTAAACAGGCCCATACCACACAAGGAAGTAGACGAAGTCATTAAAAAAAAAAAAACCCAACAAAAAAAAAAGCCCAAGGCCAGATGGATTTAGTGCAGAATTCTACCAGACCTTTAAAGAAGACCTGATACCAATATTCCTCAAATTATTCCATAAAATAGAAAGAGAAGGAATGCTACCTAACTCGTTATATGAAGCCATAATTACTCTGATACCCAAACCACACAAGGGCCCATCTAAAAGAAAGAACTTCAGACCTACTTTCTCTTCTCTTAGTGTCGCTTCTGTCTCCAACCAGAAGAAAAGAGCTACGACACAGCGTTCTTCTCAAAGCAGTTTATTCAGGAACCTTTCAACATGCAAGCAGGAATCATCCTCCTTACAGCCCCCAATCGCAATCCCTTATATAACCCCTCAACCATGCCCCATCAGCCCAGTCCGCATAATCTCAGTTCATTGGCCTTCATCAAATGGCCTGATCTTGCGTCATGGTGTGCCTGCGCAGCTCTCACGATGGACGTGGCTTTTTTTCAGGTGTCTGAGGAAGTCAGGTGCAAGTCATAAGACTTGGCTGCAGTCCCGGGCGCCATCTTGGGACTACTGCCACACCCGCTCCCCACATCTTAGATTCAGTGTGCCTGGTTTTATGTTGAGGCACTTGATCCACTTGGACTTGAGTTTTATGCAGGGTGATAAGTATGGATCTATTTGCATTAGTCTATATGCAGACATTCAGTTAGACCAGCACCATTTGTTGAAGATACTTTCTTTTTTCCATTGTATGGTTTTGGCTTCTTTGTCAAAAATCAAGTGTCTGGGTTTCTTTCTTTTCCTTCCTTCCTTCCTTCCTTCCTTCCTTCCTTCCTTCCTTCCTTCCTTCCTTCTTTTTTCTTCCTTCCTTTCTGTCTGTCTGTCTATCTTTCTTTCTTTCTTTCTTTCTTTCTTTCTTTCTTTCTTTCTTTCTAAGTAACCCCGGCTGTTCTAGAACTTTCTCTGTAGATCATGCTGGCTGGAACTCAGAGATCTGCCAGCCTCTGTCTCTGTACTGGTGGGATTAAAGCTGTGTACTGCCACTCCTAGAGATTCATATCTTACCCAGGTCCATGTAAAGGACAACCCCGGGTATCTTTTAGACATTGTCATTTTAGAAACCTATACTAAAGCTACAAAGACAGTCTTGGAGCTCATGGATAGGCTCACACATAAACTGTTTTTGGTTTTGTTTGTTTGAGACAGGGTTTCTCTGTGTAGCCCTGACTGTCCTGGTACTCATTTTGTAGACCAGGCTGGCCTTAAACTCACAGAGATCTGCCTACCTCTGCCTCCCAAATGCATGTACCACCACTGCCCAGCTGACTTCATAGATAATCTTAATGTGTCACTTCATAATGACCTACTCTATGAATTACTTATTTCTATTCATAGTTAAAAGTATTAAAGTCTTTATGATTCTATCCTGCTCTGGATGCTTCTGCCTATTATAATGACTTAAATATTTAACAGAGGATTAATTTTTTTAAAGATTTATTTATTTATTTTATGTATGTGAGTATACTGTAGCTGTACCGATGGTTGTGAGCCTTCATGTGGTTGTTGGGAATTGAATTTTAGGACCTCTACTTGCTCCAGTCAACTCCTCTCACTCAGGTCAACTCTGCTCGGTCAGTCCCTGCTCGTTCTGGCCCAGAGATTTATTTATTATTACATAAGTACACTGTAGCTGTCTTCAGACACACCAGAAGAGGGCGTCAGATCTCATTACAGGTGGTCGTGAGCCACCATGTGGTTGCTGGGATTTGAACTCAGAACCTTCAGAAGAGCAATCAGTGCTCTTAGCCACTGAGCCATCCGACCGGCCCCCAATTAACTTTTTTAAAGAAAACAAAAATGATTACTGGATTTTTTCTGTGTATATATATATAACTGTTAGCTGCTATCTAAGATGCCATATTTGTTCTCTGTGTTTTAGATGCAGACTCCTGAGTGTTCATTTAAAATGACCTCATTAAATTAAAAAAAAAATTGTATCAACAATATTAAGACTAAGGTATGCTATAAAAATATTGTAAAAAACTAAATATGATTGTAACTAAGTTGATTATACTATAAATGTTATAATAAGTTTTAAGGTCAAAATGTAATACCCTGTGAAAAAATTAAATCCCAATTCTCTATAACAGTATTTTTTAAATGAATTTTTTTGTTGTTGTTTTTTTGTTTTTCGAGACAGGGTTTCCCTGTGTAGCCCTGACTGTCCTGGAACTCACTCTGTAGACCAGGTTGGCCTTGACCTCAGAAATTCACCTGCCTCTGCTTCCTGAGTGCTGGGATTAAAGGCGTGCGCCACCATGCCCAGCGAATATTTTTTAAAACTGATATATTTTTATTTTGTGTACAGCGGTGTTATGCCTGCTTGCACGTATGTGTATAGGATCTCCTGGAACTGGAGTTACAGATAATTATGAGCTGCCATGTGTGTTCTGGACATTGAACCCAGGTCCTTTTATAGAGCAGCCAGTGCATTCTGCGTCCTCAAGGGTATGTTCTTAAGTATTGTGCTATCATGAGGAATGTTTACCAAAAAAAAAAAAAAAAAAATCACAATAATTTAAATTAACAAAAAACTACTGAAAACCAAAACTGTGGGTTTTTTTTTTTTTTGTACTATTTTACTAAATAGACTTTAAAATCTATGTTTAGATTTTGGTTCTCTGTTTTCCTATGTAGACAAAGACTACTTTTTAAGTAGTCCTTCATGGCTTCAACCATAGAACAATTCTGTTTAGAGAGTTAGTCCTAGATAGAGCATTCCTGCTCAATTTCATAGTGGTTATAAAAGCAATTTTATTAGACAAATATTTAAATCTGTGTATAAAGTTTGATCTACTAGATAAATAACACATGGTAATTGTAGAAGACTATGATAACTAAATAACATAGTATTTTAGCTATGACAACTAAGATTGTAAATTAGAGTCCTCATCAAAGGATAAAGAGAACCAGATGGTTTCATCAACTGAGAAAAAGAAGAGAGCATATCAAAGGTACCACTCAGATGCACATGTAAAACTGTATGCAGGCTCCAACTCACTCTAGACTGTGAAACAGAAGCAGGGACCGGTCTCGTCGTCTGAGGACACATTCGTGTAGACTTTAAAATGCTCAATGACATTGCTCTCCAATACCACGGACAACAGAGCACCCACCCTGAGTAAGTAACCATTTCTCTCACTTTTTATCCTTCTTTAATATGTTTATAATTAGATCTAGAATTTTTAATGATACTTAGTATTCCAACTGGTACCTTTCTAAGTGGTACAATAATACTAATCTTGGTGTAGTGAAGTTATTAATGATGATGTTATGTCCTCTTATTGATCATATTATTTGTTATGACTGTTGGTTTATCCTAAATCCCTATCTCATTCAAAAGTAGTTTCCATTTTAAAAGGTTCAAGTGTTTTCACTGTCTTTTAAATATGCCTTCTACATATATATCCTTATCACTCAGTGTTTGGTTAAAACAACAACAATAACAACAACAACAACAACAACAAAAATGTAGCTTTTAAACTTTAACTCCATCTACCCTAATAGGAGATACCCAAAAGTTTGGAAAGAAGTTGACTCTTCTTATCCAAGTTATAAAAGACATGAATCTGTGATAACAACATTCATGTTTTATAACTAAGCTCAGAAGTTTTTTTTTTTTTTATTAAAATAGTTTCTAAGGGGGCTTGAGAGATGGCTCAGCAGGTAAGAATACTAGCTGCTCTTCCAGTGGACCGGAGTTCAATTCTCAGCAGCCACGTGGCAGCTCACAACTGTCTGTAACTCCAGTTCCAGGGCACCTGAAGCCCTCACACAGACATGCATGCAGACATAACACCAATACACATTAAATAAAAATAACTAAACAATTAAAAAATAAATTCATTCTAAGATGTCCTACAGTATAAATAGATGGATTTTTAAAAAATTAGACAAAAATGGGAGTGTACACTACTGAGATGTCTCCCAGAGTCTCATTTCCTTTTAAATACAAGTATTTAGTTAAATATATCTAAATACAAGTATAATAGCTCAGAGTGCAAATAACTGGAAACACAGGATAAAACAGATAATCTAGTTTTCTAAAAAAATATGTATTTTCAGTTATTTAAAATGCATGTTTCCTTCGTCTGTTCCCTTCACTCCACTGAGCTAATTTTCAGTGCAGCAGTTCCATTATATGCCAGCGTACGTGTGACCGATAGGGAGTGGGTAAGGACAGCAAGTCAGGTCTGCAGCAGGGTGCTAATAGTCATGGGAGGATCCAGGAGTTTCTTTCTCTTTTCTATTTTTTCTCCTTTCCTTTCTTTTTTCTATTGATTTTTGAGACTAAATCTCTATGTAGCCCTGGTACTCTGATGTAGACCAGGCTATCCTTGAACTCGAAGAGCTCTGCTTGCCTCTGCCTAAGCTCTGGGATTAAAGGTGTGCACCACCATGCCTGTCTCAGGAGCTGCTGAGCCTGCTACTCAGCCCCATCTGTATTAGACCCCAGGAATGAGCTTTCTAGCTGTGGGGAAACTTGTAATAGCTAATGAATAGTGTGTGGATCCCCACATGCACAAAAGGTGTTGTTTGGTCGGCAGGGGGAACTGTCAGTGAGAACTCCTGGAAAGAAGTTGTCTACAGAGACTTACTGACTGACTGGAACTGCAGGAATGTAGAGAGGCTGGGATGGCTCCAGAGGCAAATTGCCTAATCCTGCCTAGCTTTATTCCCCAAATTCCTTGCCCATCTCTGTGTCAGAACTAATATCCAGTAACTAAAGATAAAAACATTATTAACCATTAGTTTTTACCAACCCTCAAACTAAAAATGTCCTTAAGAGCATCTGAGGCCTATAGAAAGGCTTCACCCATCTTCCTGAAGCTGCTTCTCTGATGTGCCCACCAATGCAGACTTACGATTGAATAGGCTCACCCCTTCCTAGTTCTTTCTGATCTCTGACTGCCTAGTTCAACTCAGATGATCTGTCTCAAACTCCTCTCCAAGCTGACTGTTTCAAACTGGCTTCTTTCAGCTTCTCCTGAATTGCTCTGCTTGGCCTCATACTAACTTTGGCAATCTGTTCTAATCTTCTGTTTCCTTCCCATTCTCTGGCTTGTTCTGTATTCACCTGTATCTAGCTTATTCTCTCTGCAACCTGTCTCTGTACAACTGTCCTGGGAAAACAGCCTCCTTTTCTTTCTCTCTGCACTGCTTTCTTAAGTAGCTTCCCCTTCCTCTTTCTTCTTGTGAGAGTTGGTGTCTTAGTTACAGTTTTACTGCTGTGAACAGACATCATGACCAAGGCAAGTCTTATAAGGACACCATTTAATTGGGGCTGGCTTACAGGTTAGGAGGTTCAGTCCATTATCATCAAGGCAGGAGCATGGCAGCAACCAGGTAGGCATGGTGCAGGCACAGCTTAGAGTTCTACATCTTCATCTGAAGGCTGCTATGAGGAAACTCACTTCCTGGCAGCTAGGATGAGGATCTTAAAGCCCACACCCACAGTGACACACCTACTCCAACAGGGACACATCTTCTAATACTGACACTTTCTGGGCAGAGCATATACAAACCATCACAGTTGGGCATATTCTAGTCTGTCAATTCTTTCTGATTTGTCACTTTGTCTGCCCTGCAATTGGACATTACTTTCAAACATGGGGGCTTCCTTCTACCAACTAACTTTACCTTCATTGTTTGGGATTAAAGCTGTGTATTAGAAGTGTGTCTGTATTCCAACCAGAGGGATTAAAGGTGTGTGCTAAGGGTGAGCAGCAACACAACGAGAAACAGAGGTTTTCAGTAAATAACATGGTCATGGGGTTCACAGTGTGATCAACTACTCTGCAACAGGATCCCTCCTTCCACAACGCAGGTTCCGGGGATTGAACTCAGGCTGTCAGGGCTGGTACCAAGGGCCTTTACCTGCTGAGTCATCTCACCAGCTGGAGTCAGGACTCTTGAAGCTATCCTCAAATGTGTGACTATATCTGGGGCCAGTTTTGAAATTCTGACCATTTTGCCTGAATCTCCTAAGTGCTAGAATTACAGGTGTATGTTACCAATTCAGATTTATTTATAACCTTTTTTACCCAAGTCTTTAAGCATGTCAGCCTGACTATTATCTAGCCAAGAAAAGGGATTTTAGGGGTAGTATCCTTCTATTAGATAACAGTTTCTTTATTACAAAGCATTTTCATATCACAATCTTTTTTTGATGTAGTAGGGACTTTTTTGTACTGGAGATTGAGCTAGGACCATGTACATGCTAGGCAAGCTCTACCACTGAGATATAGCAGCATCTTTATCTCAGTTTGGAGGTTAAACTGAGATCATGTCTTACTTTTCTTGTCTGAGTAACCAAAACTCCACACTAAGAGGCAACTTAAGGGAGAAAAGCATTGTTTGGGCTGGATATTGTAAGGGGGTGGTCTAGCAAGGCAGGTGGAGTCCATGGTGGCGGGAGCTTGAGGCTAGGCTTGCTTATGTCTTACAGATCAGGATGCAGATAGCTTGATGAGCTTCTGGGTAGGGCTCCAACCCATACAGCCTACTTGCCTGTGACTCACTTCCACCAGTGAGCCCCATCTCCTGAAGGTTCGACAGTCTCCCAAAATAGCACTATTAGCTTCGGATTCAGTGTTCACTCAGCTGCAGTGGACATCTCAAACTCAAGCTGTACACTTAATCCTGTCCTAACTGGACATTTGGGCAGCAAAGAGTCAGGAATAGTAAGAGTGGGGGCTCTTCCACTACTGTTTGCTAGTCTGAAAAATACTCCCAAGATATTTTCCTGTTCCCTTTTTAGATACATGAAAAAACCAGGGTAACGGAGAGTAATGCAACCTCAGACCATGTTTTCTGACCTTGTGCATATGCTTGCAAACTGCCCTCATTTCAGCATTAATGACAAGTGCTGGGGCCAAGGTCTCTGCATGGTCATCTGTTGCTTCCATTAATGTTGGTCTTATGAGGGTTTGAAACAGGACTGATAGGAACCAGAACCCCCCTGACAAATCCAGGCTTCTCTCTTTGAAATCATTTGCCATGGGCTTGTGGAGTGCTCTTGGTGATCACGTAAGAGCAGGGGCTTGGGAGTAGGCTGGAGAGATGGCTCAGTGGTTAAGAGTACTTAACTGTTCTTGCAAAAGACCTGTGTTCAGTTCCCAGCACCCACGTGGCAGCTCATAACCAGCTTTAGCTCCAGTTCCAGGGGATCCAACAATTTTTTTGGCCTTCATTGGCACTGCAAGCACGTGGTACACATGTGTACCTGCAGACAAAGCACTCACATACACAACATAAAATCTTTCAAAAAGAAGAATTTATGTCTGTAATTTAAGGTATTGTGATACTTGAAATATAGCTTCTCTACTTACTAGTTTCTTTTTAAAACTTTGTATATTCATACATATATGACTGTTTTGCCTACATGTATGTATGTGTAGATCATGGATGTCTAGTGGCCTCAGAGGTCCGAAGACAGAATCAGGTCCTGTAACTGGAGTTACAGAGGGTTTGCTCTGTGATTGTGAGTGCTGGTAACTGAGTCTAGATGTTGTGAAAAACCAGCGAGCACTCTTGATCTTTGAGCCATCTCTTTAGTCCTGTAATAAAGGCTTCTCTTTGGAGACAAGGTCTCACTATATGGCTCTGGATGGCCTGAAATTTGCTATATAGATCATGCTGGTCTCAAACTCTCAGAGAGCTTAGTTCCTCTGTCTTATGTGTGTTGAGATTAAATGCATGCCTACCAAGAATTTAAAAAAAAAACAAAAACTAAAGGTACTTCCAGTTGTCTTATTAAAATCAAGAACCAGATTTTATAGCAAGTGAAGATTCTAAATGGAGACTAGGCCTCTATTCAGCAGCAGTAAATGACAGATATTTACTAAGGCTAATATTTCAAATGGGAATTTCTATCAAAGGTTCTTGTATTCATTTTCTTTTTTGCATGTGGTAGTTTGAACAAGTGTGGTTCCCATAGGCTCATACGTTTGAATGCTTGGTTCCAGTTAGTGGTAACTGTTTGGGAAGGTTTAGGACACATGGCCTTGTTGGAAGAAGTATTTTCCTGGTGATGGGACTTGAAATTTCAAAGCCTATGCCAAGAGCAGTGTCTCTCTTGTTGTCTGCAGCCTATGTATCAGGATGTAAAGCTTTCAACTACTGATTCAACACCATTCTTGTCTGCTTCCCACTATGATGATCATGAACTATCCTTCTTAACTGGAAGCAAACCCCCAAAGACATGTTTTCTTTTATGAGTTGTCTTGGTCATGATGTCTGTGGTGGTTTGAATATGTTTGGCTCATGGGAAGTGACACTATTAGAAGGTGTGGCCTTGTTACAATAGGTGTGGCCTTGTTAGAGAAAGCCTGTCACTATGTAGGCAGTTTTTGAGGTCTCCTATTGCTCTGGCTCCATCTAGTGCAAAAGAGAGTCCCCTCCTGTCTGCCTGCAGAAGATAGTCTCCTCCAGCCTGCCTTTAGATCAAGATGTAGAACTCTTGGCTCCTCTAGCATCTAGTCTGCCTGGATGCTGCCATACTTCCATTATGATGATAATGGACTAAACCTCTAAACTAAACTAGCTCCAATAAAATGTTTTTATTTATAAGAGTTGCCTTGGTCATGGTGTCTCTTCATAGCAATAAAACCCAAAGACAGAAGTTGGTACCAGGAGTGGGGCATTGTTGTGATAAGCCTAACCATGTTTTTGTTTGGAGGAATGTAGACTTTGAGACTTTTGATTATGAAAGTAGTGGAATGCTTTAAGTGGGACTTACTGAGCTGTACTAGTAGAAGCACAGAAGACAGTGGTGCTGAGGGTTATTTAAATTGTGTGGGTATGGCTCAAGAGGTTTCAGAGAAGAATTTTAGTATGTGGCCTAGAGTCTGTCCTTGTAAAGTTTTGGTGAGTAATATAGCTGCTTTTTGCCCTTCTCTGAACAGTCTGCCTGAGGCTAAAGTGAAGAGTTTTAGATTAATTGTATTGACAAAGGAAATCTCAAAACACCTTCCATGGGTGATTGTTTCCAATTCTAAGAAGGGGCAAAGTGTCCACACTTTGGTCTTTGTTCTTCTTCAGTTTCATGTGTTTTGCAAATTGTATCTTATATCTCGGGTATACTAAGTTTCTGGGCTAATATCCACTTATCAGTGAGTACATATCATTTGAGTTCTTTTGTGATTGTGTTACCTCACTCAGGATGATGCTCTCCAGGTCCATCCATTTGCCTAGGAATTTCATAAATTCATTCTTTTTAATAGCTGTTACAGAGACAAAGTTTGGAGCTGAGACAAAAGGATGGACCATCTAGAGACTGCCATATCCAGGGATCCATCTCATAATTAGCCTCCAAACGATGACACCATTGCATACACTAGCAAGATTTTGCTGAAAGGACCCAGATATAGCTGTCTCTTGTGAGACTAGGCCGGGGCCTAGCAAGCACATAAGTGGATGCTCACAGTCAGCTATTGGATGGAGCACAGGGCCTCCAACGGAGGAGCTAGAGAAAGTATCCAAGGAGCTAAAGAGATCTGCAACCCTGTAGGTGCAACAACATTATGAACTAACCAGTACCCCAGAGCTCTTGACTCTAGCTGCATATGTATCAAAAGACGGCCTAGTCGGCCATCACTGGAAAGAAAGGCCCATTGGACACACAAACTTTATATGCCCCAGTACAGGGGAATGCCAGGGCCAAAAAATGGGAATGGGTGGGTAGGGAAGTGGGGGGGAGGGTATGGGGACTTTTGGGATAGCATTCTAAATGTAATTGAGGAAAATACGTAATGATAAAAAATATTAAAAAAATAAAAAAAGGAAATCTCAAAACAGCCTAGTACAACCTCTGTCCTGAAGTTCATTATTTTAAAGAGTTTTTATTTCTTTTATGTATATAAGTATACTGTAGCTGTCTTCAGACACACCAGAAGAGGGCATCAGATCCCATTACAGATGGTTAAAAGCCACCATGTGGTTGCTGGGAATTGAGTTCAGGACCCCTAGAAGAGCAGTCAGTGCTCTTAACCACTGAGCTTTCTCTCTCCAGCCCCTGTGGTTCACTTTTACAAAGAGTGTTTTGATCAAGCATAGCAAATTGAGAAGAGGAAAAAAATGTAAAATGTATGATTAAAGGGTCACCAAGAAGTGGAATAGAGCCAAATTGTGTTTAAGGATATTAAATGAAATTAAAGGAGTGGTGGCCTCAGGGCAAGATCCCACCCAGATAAGCTTGTTGTTTATCTGTTACCAGTTGGACAAGGGATGCTTATATTATGTTCAGCATTATTATGACCTGGTTATTATTTTCATTTTAACATAAGGTGATAGGGTTGTGTGTCAAATTGATAGAGGATGGATTGTGATGGCTATTCTTGTTTGACAACTTGACTATATCTGGAATGAACTATAATCCAGAACTGGAAGGTACACCTATGATCCAGATTTTGAGGCTGGGATACCCAGGCGTTTGATCTGGATCTTAAGGCATAGTGGTCATGCCTATAAAGATCTTGTGAAAAGGAATTAAAGGAAAGCTTAGGTCTAGGCATGGTGATACATGCCTTTAATCCCAGCACTCAAGGATTGAGGCATGCAGATCTCTGAGTTCAAGATTAGTCTACAGAGCAAGTTCCCGGACAGACAAGCTTAGGCAGTGAAGAAAATAATCAGAATCAGAAAACCAGTGAAGATGCAATAGAACAAGGAGGCCCCAGCAAACATCAAAACTCAGCAGCTTCAGCCATGTAGCTTTAGAGCCAAAAGTAGAAGGGGTTACTAGAACAATCGATGCTGGTTAGCTGGAGCTAAGAAATTAGTGGTGATTAAGAGACAACATCACTGAGGTGAAATCTTATGGGAAGTGTTTTCTGAGAGCCCAAAGAGAATTGTGTTCCAGATTTAGACATCATGCTAGCAACTGAACTTGGGAATGCATAAGAATCACTGCTGTGTTACTGCTTTTGAAGGCATGAAGGGGTCATAGAGAGCAGCTGAGGCCTGCCACTGTTAATTGGACAGGAAAGGCCATTGGTAAAGGTGCAGCCTCAGAAGCACCCTAGGACTGAAGGAGTCTTGCAAAGAAGGTGAAGCTTGACATCTAAAGAGAACCTATGAGAGGCTATTGGTGAAGCCCAGTTGCAGTGGAAAACCCCAGCATATTGGAGATGGGTGTGCCCTGAGAACAGCAGCAGCAATGGAGTGGAGTCAACTAGAGCCTAGAGTGGTACAGAGGGCAGAGCTGGAGATGTGATGACAGCACTTTGGAGGATCCCAGAAGAGCATGTGTGGATTCAGACACTGGAACATGAAGCTGTGAAATTGAAGTTGCCTTGGAGACTCCAAGATGTTAGAGATACCAGAGTTGTTGGATACCTGTCAAGGAAAGCTGCTAACTGGGAGTGGAACCAGCCAAAGGGAAAGAAGTTTGTTTCAGTCAACAAATATGAAAGAAGTTGGACATCACACTTGGAGATTCAGAAGAGATTGTCCTGCTGTTTTTTGGTCTGCATTGGTCCAGTATTTCCTCACTATGATGTTTTGGAATGGTAATGTATATCCTGTAATGTTGGAAGTATGTGATCTGCTTTTTGATTTTGATTTTATAGGGGAATTACAGTTAAGAGATTGCATGAATCTCAGAAGAGACTTTGAACTTTGGATTTTTAACACTGATGAGGCTGTGATAGACTATGGGGACTTTTGAAGTTGGACTAAATGCATTTTGTATAATGGTATGGCTAGGTATGCCCTCCCTGCAAATAGACTCATATGTTTGAACAAGCCTATGGGTGTCAGGGAGTAGAATGTAGTGGTTTGAATAGGTCTGGCCCCCATAGATTCTTGTTTCAATGGTTGTCCATAGAAAGTGGCACTATTAGGAGATGTGGCCTTATTGGAGTAGCTGTGGCCTTGTGATGTGATGCCAGCACTTGGGAGGATCCCAGAAGATCATGTGTGTCACTCTGGGTGTGGGCTTTGAGATGACCCATGCTGAAGCTCTGCCCAGTGTGGAATCAGAGCCTCTTCCTGGCCTAACTATGAAGGACAATCCTCTTCTGCTACCTGCAGATGAAGATACCTAACTCTCAGGTCCTCCAGCGCTATTGTCTGTCTGGATGCTGCCATGTTTCTCACCATGATGATAATGGACTGAACCTCTGAAACTGTAAGCCAGCCCCAAATAAATGTTTGCCTTTATAAGAGTTGTCTGGGGCTGGTGAGATGGCTCAGTGGGTAAGAGCACCTGACTGCTCTTCTGAAGGTCAGGAGTTCAAATCCCAGCAACCACATGGTGGCTCACAACCATCAGTAACGAGATCTGACTCCCTCTTCTGGAGTGTCTGAGGACAGCTACAGTGTACTTACACATAATAAATAAATAAATCTTAAAAAAAAAAAAAGAGTTGTCTGGGTCATGGTGTTTCTTCACAGCAATAAAATGAAGACACACATGCACAAAAATAAAAATAAAACAAATCTTAAAAAAGTACTGAGTGTGGCAGTGCACATGGTAACCCCAACGTTATAAGACACACACAGGTGCATTCTGGGGAATTCATAGTCAAAAAGCACAGTGCCAAGGATGAGGTAGAGGCTCAGTGAGAGACCCTGCCTCAGAGCCTAAGGTGGAGGGCCAGCCAAGGACGCAGTGCATAAAAGCTCCGGTTGCCAAGCCTGAGTTTATTACTGGGAATGAAAGGACCACCAAATTGTTGTTTGGCTTCCACACACATGCTTGCTTGAGTGTTTATACATGTCCATTCACATAGGCAAAATGAATAAAGTGTAATTTTTTTCTTTTGGTTTTTGGAGACAGGGTTTTAATTTTAACTTTTTCAAAACCTATTTTTAATTATGGTCTTTAAACCTCCCTTCTAGCCCACCAGCTACCAGCAGTAGTGGAAAAGAAAGGATACAGGGGAAGTGGAAAGGTTCTTTGGAGCAAATCCCTCTGTGTTGTCTGGAGATCGGCAGTTCAGTTCACAGGTTCGCAGTGACAGCTCGATCCACCCGCAAACACTTCACGGATACACCAGTAGTCCAGTTTGGTAGAGTCAGGACAGTCTGCAGTGGTGACACAGCCTAGCAGGAACAGCTGGGCCTCAGCCTCGGCACAAGTCAGCAGGAGGGACCAACAGGAACACCAGGAGTTCTTGAAGAATCGAAGATCAGTGAAGACGAGAAACCAAACCGAGAAACATAACAGTTACCTCTCTAGGCAAGCCCAGCCCCAGCCTTCGTCCGTGGAGTCCTTTTTGTACTCCTTCCAAACATCATGTGTCTTCCTCAGCACGTGTGCCTGTCTCAGCACGTGTGCCTGTCTCAGCAGAGCAAGAAGCCGCAAGAACCTCTAGAGAAGTTTTTAGGTGTATTTCTCTCGGTGGAGTCCCGACAAATGGAACTCAACAGTGAAATGTCAACATGTGTGTTGTTAGTGAAGGATCCTTCATCACGTGTCCTTTCATATGTTTGTTTTAGCAGAACATTCTTTTTTTTTTTTTTTTTTTTTTTTTGGTTTTTCCAGACAGGGTTTCTCTGTGTAGCCCTGGCTGTCCTGGAACTCACTCTGTAGACCAGGCTGGCCTCAAACTCAGAAATCCGCCTGCCTCTGCCTCCCGAGTGCTGGGTTAGCAGAATATTCTTATACCTGTGTCTGCTTCAGCAAAACGTCATCCAACACAACTGGGCCTTAACTTCTGGGCTCAAATGTTCCTCCTTTCTTCATGTCTTGCCAAGCTGGGACTCCCTGACCCAGCATTGGTAACTTGTTGTTAGATACTACATATTTATCTTCTCTTTTTAAAAAATTGTTTATTAGATTTATTTATTTTATGAATGTGAGTATGCTGTCTTCAGACACACCAGAAAAAGGCATCAGATCCCATTATGGATGGTTGTGAGCCACCATGTGGTTGCTGGGATTTGAACTCAGGACCTCTGGAAGAGCAGCCAGTGCTCTTAACCGCTGAGCCATCGCTCCAGCCCTAATATTTATCTTCTTGTGCTGAATATTCCTACATTACAAATAAAAATCCAGGGCTGAAGCTGTAGCTCTGTGGTAGAGTTCTTGCCTAGTATCCATGACAACCTAGGTTTGATTCCTAGTACTGTAACAAAACAAAACGATAACAACAAAACAACAACAACAACAATAACAAAGCTGCAGTTCAATCCCTGGGGCACACACAATGGAAAGAGAGAATCAAGTCCCAAAAGCTGTCTGCCTTCCATATATGTGCTGTGATGTACGTATGTCCCATGCACACACACATGTGTGTGTATATACATACACACTCTCACAAATAAACACATAAACAAACAAACATAATAATAAAACTAAGCAAACAACAAAAAGGAACTATTAAAAACATGCGACTCAGAGCCGGAGGGATGGCTCATCACATTCGTTGCTCTCACAGAGGACTTCAGTTCTTAGCATCCACTTGGCAACTCACAACTGTCTGGAACTCCAGTCCCAGAGGAACTACCGCCTTCTTCTGGCCTCTGCTGGCACTGCATTTGCATAGTACACAGGCAACCCCCATGTACATAACATACAAATAAGTAGATAAACATCTCTAACACCAATAGCACAAACCCGAACCGGGGCTCTTTCCAGGTGCTTCTCATCCTGGTGCTCAGAGCTTACAGTAAGTGTTTTTGATCTTTTCTCTCTCCACTTCCCTGGGTCTCCAGTCTGTGACACAGCTGAGTTACTAGGGAACAGTTTGGTCCTTTGGAGTCTCCTCAGGCAGGATATGGCTGCCCTTCCTCCACACCTGAGGCAGTTCGTCTCTGTGGTGGGTTTGTCGGTGCCATCAGCTAGAGAGAAAAATACCACAATATTGAGATAACACATAGGTGATCTGGTAGGGCCCCCAGGAAAGGCAAGTAGAGGGAGGGGGGGGGGTCATTCGAGGGTAGGAGCTCACAGACACCCAGGGCAACCTAGTGTGATTCCTTTTCATGACCCCACAGCACAGCAACAGCAGGTCTAGGAGATGGCTCAGTCAATAGAGTGCTTGCCATGTCTGATGATTAGTGCTCAATGTCAACTTGACACACACAGAGCCACCCGGAAAGACGTCTTGCTAAGGAGTCAGGTTGGCTTGGGGGAATGTCTGTGGAGATTGTCAGGTGAATGTGGATGGCGCCATTTCCTATGCTCAATCCAAACTACCCAGTAGGCAGTCGAGTGCAGGCTCTCTCTCTCTCTCTCTCTCTCTCTCCCTCTCCCTCTCCCTCTCCCTCTCCCTCTCCCTCTCCCTCTCCCTCTCCCTCTCCCTCTCCCTCTCCCTCTCCCTCTCCCTCTCTCCCTCTCTCTCTCCCCCTCTGTTAAGCCACAGTCCCACTATATATTTTTGGCTAGCTTGGAACTCTCTACATAGGCCAGGTTGGCCTGGAACTCACAGCAATCCACCTGCCTCTGCATCCTGAGTGTTGGGTGGTCCACCAGACTTGGCCTCCCTTTTCTAGGAAGGGTGATTGGAGGCTGATTTGGAGCATCTCATCACCTGCAGCTGATTCTAGGCGTCACTGATACACAGAGACACTCAGTGGGAAAGCTTGGGTTTGAACCAGATCATTTTCCCTCTTCCCATGAGAGCATAGAAGAGAAGGCAGGTCCTCACTATTAGCATCTTAGTGACAGATACTAAATCCAGATGCCCATAGCTTCTGAGAGCTCGTGGCAGTGTTCAGGTAGGCAAATATTTAAGAACATCTAGACTTAGGGCTGTTAAAAGGAATATTAACATTGAAATAGAACTATAAACTGAATTTTAAAAACAAAGAGAAAAATGTAGACAAAAATCACTCTAAGGGATCACTATTTAATTTCAGAAATGTTCTTATATTTTATAACTTGGTATTTTGCATACCTACACGCAAGCATACTCATGTGTATATATGCCATTCTCTCTCTCTCTTAGATTTGGCATCTAAGGCTATGAAAAAATAACATTTATATACAGGGCTCAGAGCTCCAGTTCTACATTGGAAGTTAAAAAAAAATCACACTCTGACAGCATGCTCTGTCTTTGGCACTCTGGTAAGAAAACCAAGGCTGCCTGCCAAGGCTATGGAACCCCATGAAAATGGCTTCATCTAGCCAGTTTGGATGTCTGAGGGGCTTGGCTGCCAGGATGCAAGGTGTGTGGGCTGTGGCAACAGAAGGAGCCCACCATGCTCTTCCTCAACTGCTGCATGTGGCCTCTGTTAGAGAAACTTAAAAAAAATGGTTGGTTGAGTCAAAATCTTATGTAGCCCAGGCTGACTTCCAGTTTACTCCATGGCCAAGAACGACCTATTGCCTCAACATCTTGAGTGCTGGGATTGTAGACATGCCCAGTTTATGCCCTGCTGGAGATGAAACCCATGTCCTCTTGCAAGCTAGTGGCATCAGAATATTGGGGTATCTTTGAGAGTGAAGCCTTCCTTGAGGAGCCAGGGTCCTGGAATATTACTAGCCACCAAAGCTTCTGTGAACCAGACCTGGGCTTTAGGGTCCTCTCTCACTCCAGAAGAATGACAATTACAGCCCATGGATGGTGAGATTTGTTTGTTTGTCGAAATTTTTATTATAGATTCTTAGGTAGGAGTTTAAAAGAGAGAGACAGGGCTACAAAGATAGCTCAGAGGCTAAGAGCATTGGCTGCTCTTAAATAAAGAGGACTCAAGTTTGTTTCCCAGCACTCACATGGAAGCCCACAACCATCTATGACTCTAGTCCCAAGGGGTCTAATCCTGCTTCTGGACTTTGCAGGCATCAGACATGAATATAGCACACGTCCATATATGCAGGCAAAACATTCATCCTCATATCGTAAAATTTGAAAGAAAAAGAGGGAGAGAGAGTCATGCTATGTAAGTGAGAGATAGAGGTCAAACGACCACATGGCAAGGAGGGGAGTTTGTGAGAAAGATCAGGAAAGCCCAGGGAGGCAGAGAAACACACTCTGGTCAGCGTTTGAAAGACAAAGCAGAAGAAAAGCAAAAGCATAAGAATTCAAAAAAGTGGGAGGACCCAACAGAACCCCAGGCAGCTCACAGAGACTGCATCAGGGGCAGGAGGAATTCTGGGAAGGAAAAGTACATCATCTCATTAAAGGGATAATGATCCTGCTTTCCTGCTTAACACACTTCAGGTGAACCTACCTTCGCAGAGTGGTCTCTTAGCTAGGACCTGCTTTACTGGAATGCAGGTCTCTATTCAGGACACAGAGTTGACTCTCTTAACCAGAAGGAAACAGTTTCTTAATGGCTTATAGTGTTACTATGATACTAAGTAAGTATTATACCAACTGACCTACATCCCCACACTGCTTTTGTTGTTTTTGCTATAGAGTTTCACATAGCACAGACTGGCCACTAACTCACCATGCTTCTGAAGACAGACTTCCAACTCCGGATCCTCCTGCCTCGCCTCTCAAGTGTTGGGATTACAGTTGTGCTCTGCCACTTGGGGCTCTAATCAGAGCTTACTTTGTTATTTATTTTTGAGACAGGGTTTCACTGTCTGGGATTAAAGGTGCAGACTACCATAGGCATTGTGCTTCTTTGTTTGTTCATTTATCCTTGCAGGACGAAGGTGGAGGCCATTTTTGTGGAGTCTCTTCTCTCCTTCTACCTTCATGTGTGTTCCTGGGACTGACTGGGTCACCAGGCTTGTGCTGCAAGCAGTTTTCCTGGCTGAACCGTCTCACTGCCTTACTGGAACTTTAGCAAAGCAAACCCTCTCTTTCCTTTCTTTTAACCATGGCGTCATGTCCTCACTGAAATTTCCTGTTTTACAGTTTTACTGCTGGATGCTAAAGGAACATGTATCTATGTAGATTTTCAATCATGTCAGTTGCACTGATATGTAGGCACCAGGCTATCCTAGCAGGTGGGCCTCTGGGAGGTTTACTTTGCTGTCCAGGGTGCTGACACTAAGCTGCAGGAGAGCAGTGACTCATGGGCTAGAGATGAAGCTCAGAAGTAGAGTCCTTTCCTAGAATGCTTAAGTCCCTGGGTTCAATCCCCAGCACCCTATAATCCTGACATGGTGGCCCATACCTCTAATCCCAGCTCTCAGGACTAGAGGCAGGAGGATCAGGAGTTCCAGGACATAATGCTTGCTGTACGTCAAAGAGCCCCTTAAGCAGGAGGCAGGCACCTCTCGGCCTGAGGCCTTTCCCTGGTACAAACACCACACTTTGTATACATACTTGTTTGCTCTCTCTCTCTCTCTCTCTCTCTCTCTCTCTCTCTCTCTCTCCCTCTCTCTCTCTCTCTCTCTGTGTGTGTGTGTGTGTGTGTGTGTGTGTCCTCTTTGTTCCTGAGAGAGGGTCTCACTATGTACATCTAACTCTACTGGAACTCATTATGTAGAGCAGGCTGGCCTTGAACTCAGAGCTCCTCCTGCCCGTCTCCTGAGTTCTAGGATTAAAGGCATGTGCTGCCACACTTGCTTGCTGTGGTTTTTCATGTCACTCTCCTGTGACATACCATGGTAGAAATCCTCAGTTTCAACCTTCCACTCCAGGAAGCCCTTCCGATTCGCTCTCAGTGGTACTACAGCAGCTATGCCTTCAGGACCAGAGAGCTTGTGAAGCTGGGGGCTTGGGTGGCTCAGGACTGGTCTTTGTCAGTCCTCAGGTGCTTATTACAAGGACTCAAGCTGGCCTGTTCCTGCTCCAAGACTGTACTGCCCCCTCCCACCCCCCACCTCCCAACTGTGACCTTCTGTGTAGCTCAGGGTTCACAGTCCATCTCTCTGGAGCTAAATTCCTTATAGAATTATGGTGCAGGTTTCTCCAGATCAGCTAGCCACTGCCCCTCCTGGTAGAAATTCGAACAGCCACTCAACTATCTGAAAAGAAGTGACGCTGGAGGTTGATACAATAAATTGTGAATTTTAGGCAAGTGTGGGCTACCTGATGAGACCTCATCATAACCCTTCTTCAACTCATAAAGGGAGAAAGTGGCTGATCCTTTCAGGATCAACTGCTAAATGTCACCCCTAGTCAGTGTTGTCACCTGCTGCTGTTGATACTTTAGCTAGCAGACAGTAGCATCAAGCTCCTAATGACCTCGGACAAGGCCCTTGGTTACCTGCACACTAGGCACCTGGCTTCATGTGAAAAAAATTAATTCCAATAATAATGAGAATACAAAGATTAACTTTTAATATATATTTTTAAAGATTTTGAGCCAGGAGTGGTCCCTGCACACCTTTAATTCAAGTGTTTTGGAAATAGAGACAGATGGATTACTGTGAGTTTGAGGACAGCATGGTCTACATAGTGTGCCTCAGAAACAAAGCTTTAGTTTTATTTATGCATATGTGTGAATACTTGCAGGTATGTTTGTGCCTGGTGCCTGAAGAACTGTAGTTACAGAGAGTCACATCCTGCTATGACATGGGTGGTGGAAATTGAATTGTAGCTCTCTGCAACTCTCTCTCTCTCTCTCTCTCTCATGCACGCACACACACACACACACACACACACACACACACACACACACACACTCCCCTTTTGAGACAAGGTGTCACCATGTAGCCTAGGCAGGCTTTGAACATGAAACCCTCTTGCATTTTTTTCAAAGTGTTATGAGGAGTCCTTTCATGTTCAGTATAGATACACTGTTCCAGTGTTTTTTTAAAAAAAGTTTTTGTATGTCCCTGTAGAGAGATCAGAGGACAGTCCTTCTCTGTCACTGAGTGGAGGCAGATCTCTCATTCCTGTTGTGTGCTCCAGCCTATCTAGCTCTTGAGCATCCCTGAGATTCTGTTGCCATTCCTTCTATCTCATAGAAAGAGTGCTGGACCACATGTAACGTCTCACCAAGCTTCTGATCCAGCTTAAGGATGGAACTCGGTCATCAGGCTTGGGCAGTGATGGCTTCTTCCTTCCTCCCTCCCTCCCTCCCTCCCTCTTTTCCTCCTTCCCTCTTTCCCTCCCTCCCTCCCTTTCTTTCTTCCCTCCCTCCCTCCTTCCCTCCCTCCCTCCCTCCCTCCCTCCCTCCCTTCTTCCTTCCTTCCTTCCCTCCCTCCCTCCCTCCCTCCCTTCCTTCCTTCCTTCCTTCCTTCCCCAGTCAGATCCTTTGTATAGTCTTGGATGCCATGGAACGTGCTCTGTAGACCAGGTTGGCCTCTAATTCAGAGATTTGCTTGCCTTTGCCTCCTGAATGCTGGGGTTAAAAGCATGCACCACCACCTGGCCTGCCCCAATCGTTTCCACCTCTGATTGTCTGAGTTCCTTCATGTAAACGCTAGTGGTAGGAAGGTCCACTGTACTCTCCTCTCCTTGATGTCACTATAGGGAGGATGCTTCTGAAAGGGTGTGGGTTTGTCCCCCACCTCAATACTTCAAGTGTCCACTCTCAAATTCCATAGGGCTGCTCCTAACAGCAGCTGGGACAATGAGTCTATCACCCCTACCATCCAAAGGCATTACAACCTGCAACCTTCTGATACCAACACCCAGACCCAGCCTGGAGAAAGGGTGCCCTCAGCAGTTTGGTGGGGGTGGAGAACCCTAGCGCAGGGCCAGCAGCCAGAAACTTGGCAGGTGCTTTGTTACCACACGGAACTCAACTGACGAAGCAGAAATTTAAAGACACAATTACCCAAAACTTAAAGATTCAGCAGGCTTGGCAGTACATAGTTGTCACCCCAGATCTCTGGAAACAGAGACAGGAGGATTATTGCAAGTTCAAGACCAGTTTGGACTACGTGGAAAGACTGATCTCTGGGTTCAACCCCAGTACTGCATAAACCGGGTACCATGGCACATGACTGTAATGCCTTGGGAAGTGGAAGCAGGACAACCAGCAGATCAAGGTCAGCCTTGGCAACGTAAGTCTCTGCCACAACCAGCCATATAAATCAACGAGCAAATAAACTCCTACCAGCACCACCAGCACCACCATCAACAGCATCAAATCATCAGCAAGAATTGAAGCTCTTGACTACAGAGGACCCACCACAAACATGCTTCTCCATGTCACCAAGTAGGCTGCAAACCCCTCAAAAGTATGTGGGATCTACTTATTTAATCTTAAAGGCTGTTTTACACATAAGGAAGAATCATAGAAATATGAAGCTTGTTCAAGATGGCTAGCCCTGAGTGGGCAGACCAAGGCTCCAAAACAGCAGTTTATCCAGAGCTGGACTTCCTCCCCTGCCTTCAGATAAAGGCTCTCAGCAGACTCTTCAGGACAGGCAGAAACTGGAGTGGACAGCTAAGTTTCTGAGAGTCAGCTAGCCTGAAGGCTCCTCACTGTGTCCCTCTACTCCCCTGCTTGGCTGGCACTTTCCTAAGGCAGTGTCTACCAGTTTAGGAACTGTGCGTGTGGTGGCAGCTGGAACGGGTGGTGCTGGTTTGGGTACTTCCTAATTAACTCAGGGAACACAAAGTCCCTTCTGGGTTTTGAGGCCCTGGTCCAGCGTGTTAAGGAAGGACTTAGTGAGCAGCTCCGAGTGTCAGTCAGACCTGAGGGAACCTTCTGGAACTTTACTTGAATTCTCAGTGCCTGTACTGGCTATCTTTTTAAAAGCAGACAGGATCTTTGAAAATACAGTCTCAAAAGGATAACTGATTCCCTGGCCCCTGAATCATCTCATCTGCTGTAATAGTAGTTTTCATATGAAATTAACTAGAAAGTAATGTCATGGGCTGGGGACAAAGCACAGGTGGTCTAGCAGGCTTGTTCTAGGTTTGTTCTAGTTGTTGATTCCCAACAACTCATAAACTGAGTGTGGCTCATGTCTGTAATCCCAGCACTCAAGAGGTGGAGGCAGGGGGATCAGGATTTCAAAGTCTTTCTTGGTAAGTTCAAGACCATCTTTGGCTGCTTATCAAGTTGGAGATCATCCTCAGCTACATGAGACCCTGACTCAAGACAAAAACAAAACAACTGCAAAGTAAACACTTCAGAGTATGTGGTGTGTATGTGTGTGCGCGCGCATGTGAGCACCAGACTTCCATGGATTCTGTGATGTCCCTCTGACATCCTCATTACTGGCCTTGTGACTTTGCTGAATAGCCACCCAACTCTAATCTTATTTCTTTTCTGACAGGAAGCCTGTCAGCTAGCAGTTCCTCTTGTTGTGGGCCAGTCAAAACCAGTTAGATCCAAGATGGCTGCCAGACAACTTGTTACTTCATCATAATTCACTTATATGCTAAATGACACACCCTCTAATAGAAAGATAGTTGACATGCCCTGGACCAGAAGAACCATAAAAGCAAACAGATCCAGGGATTGAATCTGGGGAAATCTTCACTTATCCAGGAAAAGAGCTGACTGTCCTCCCATCTGTGAGCACCTCCAGCCCTCTTCTTTCTTCATACCCTGTTGATTCCACTCCAGTGTCCCCAGCAGTCTGAACTGCTGAGCAGTACACCTGCATCCCTGCCTCTCCCATTCTTGGCATAAAAGGTGTAGTGAGCCATCACCAACTGCTTGGAGCTTGGTATATATCACTATGTAATCTCGAGAGGGGAAAAATACCTGGTTTGTCAAAATTTGGTAATGTTTCTGCTTGGGCAACACTTGACATCTTGCCAGTCTGCTCTTGCAGGATGGAAAGAGCCCTGCATGCTTCTGGACACACACCATCTACCGAATGTGGTTAAGGGTTTACGTGGCCATCTTTAGCATCGTTGTAGTTCAGGACAAGATGAAGGACTGCAGTACAATCAACCACCTATAGCTCAGCAAGCCAAGGTGCTGAGAAAGTGCCTCTCCCTGCTGAGTCACTGCCTAGCTAGCTATGACTTCAATCCTTCCCTAGGTCCTGGGGGGGGGGGGAGACCCACGCTGATCTGACACTCACTACGTAACCAAGGTTACCCCGAACCCCCGATCCTCGGTGTGCTGGGATTATAGCTCTGCTCCTCCACACTCAATGTAGACTTAAGTTTCAGGTGAGGATGCTGCTGCCCAGCATTTCAGTCCGGATCTTTTAAAGGGAGGCCAACTGAAATGGCTGAGATTTGTTTCTTATAAGGATACCACATTTATTTTACATTTTAAAGGTTTACTTATTATTTTAAACTTTTTATTAATTCTTTGTTGATTCACATAATACCCCCCCATTCCATTCATCTCCCAATTCCTCCAAATCTGCCCTCTATTCTTGCAAACTCCCCTCCCAAAGAAAACAAACAAACAAACAAACAAACAAACACATCTCTCCATGGAAGCTGCAGTGTATCACTGTGTGTCCCACAGTAAACCGCTTTGCCCACACAGCTTTTTCTGGATTGTTTTGGCAAATGCTCATTGCAGTGAGTCATTGGTCTAGATTGAGGTCTCTGGCTTCTGCTTCACTACCTTCCAACCCTGCATCCCCACCAGGATTCTTCCTAGCTATCTGCCGGTTGCCCCTGTATCATGGGGGCCATGCAGCCTTGGTTCTGCAGAACCAGCCCTTTGACATGCTCCCAGCACTTCACAGCTAGAGTAGATGTTGAGGTGGGCCAACTCAAAGCCCTAGATTTGGGCCTGGGAGGTAGCTGAGTTGGTTAGCCTGAAAGTCTCCCCGCCCCCAATTTATGCCCTTGGGGCCTCCTCCTCCTCTCCAGCACTGCCCAGGTAAGGGATGGGGCCAGCTCTGTGGAGCCCTCAGATGCCAGCATGGCCCCAGGTGGCAGCCCAACCAAAAATGTTCCCATGGCCTTTGATGGTACCATGGGCCACGGACATTGACACAGGGTCCTGCTGCTGTAAAGTCACAGACCCAGAAATGGTGTCACCTCAGGTGGTATCTCAGGCTGCTCACGTCAGGCTGTTCCTCACTACCCTCGGGTCTCCAGCTCTGCCTCTGTTCATTGTGTACCCACCCATCTGCTTCTCTTTCTTTTCCATGTCTCCATTGCTTACTTGCTCCTCTTAGAGGCTCCCGGGGCCTCTGGCTCTCTTCCTCGTGGCACCAGGTAGGGCTCATCTTGGGAGTGCTCAGCTTGCCTGTGCTGAATGGCTTTTTAAAAAAGACTTTAATTTTTTTTAAAATGTGTATCAGTGCTTTGCCTGTATGCATAGGTATCCATTATGTGCATACAGTGCCCATGGACGCCAGAAGAAGGCATCAGATTCCATGGAGCTAGAGCTACAGACATTTGTGAGCTGCCATGTGGGTGCTGGAAAATGAACTCATGTTCCCTGGAAGAACAGCCATGCTCTTACCTGCTGAGCCCTCTCTCCAGGCCTCTGCTTCATGTTTTCACTATGTGTGCCTGTGTGTCTGTGTGCTCATGTGAGTGCAGCTGCCCAGTTGAGACCAGAATGGAGCATTAGATCCCCTGAAGCTGTAGGTGGTTCTCGACTGCCTGGCTTGAGTGCTGGGAGCTGGATTTGAGTCCTCTGCAAAACCATCGAGCACTTTTAAGCACCAAGCCATCTCTCCAGTCCTCAGGCTGTCATCTCTTTCTTGAGAATCTTCAGAGACTGTTGTGACAAGATACTGAAATAGTGGTGTAAAAAATACTGAGAACTTCCAGAGTGAGGATTCAGCTCCTGGTCTCTTCGGGGTTCATTTGAGGACACCCTGGGGGTTGTCTCTGGGGGGATGGAAGAAAGAAGTAATCTGACTTAATGGGCTTAATTAGTATAAGGGTCAGCACAAACTGAGGAATCTACCGACCCTCCTGGGCACTGAAATACTATTTTGTGGAGTTGGGCTGCACACACACATATTTTTGTTTGTTTGTTTTTGTTTTTGAGACAGGTTTTTGTTGTGTAGCCCTGGCTGCCCTGGAACTCCCTCTGTAGAGCAGGCTTGCCTTGAGCTCACAGAAAGCTGCCTGCTTCTGCATCCCAGGTGCTGGGACTAAAGGCATGCACCTTTGCTGCCTGCGCTGCTGGTCGCCCCTGCCTCTGACCACCATCACCCAGCGAGACAGACAGACAGACAGACAGACAGACAGACAGACACACACACACACACACACACACACACACACGTTTAATCCAAGGCCAGCCTACAAAGCAAGTGGTAGGCTAGTGAGGACTAACTACATGGCAAGTCCCTGTCTCAAGGAACAGAAATAAAACAAACAGCAGAAAAGCTCATCCCATCGAGCCGCAAATTGTATTCTTCTTGGAATTTCTGGTCACCCCTCTCCATCGCTGCCATTGTTAACTGTCCTTACAGTTTGATTTGTGTGTGTTAGGATGACCATGAGTTCCAGCCTCCATCTTCCAAGTGCTTAGGCAAGCCAGCCTCATAGAGGTCTTGGGAGGAGTTCAGATGCAAGAAGTTTCTCCAAGTCTCTCCAGTCTGAAAGTGCCTGGCCTTCTCTCTAGGCCATGACTTAGTTTTTCCCAAGTGTGACCTCTGGAAAACTCTGCAGCTATAGATGACGTGCTTCTCAATAGGCTAGTGTGGAGGTCAGGTCAAGCCAAATTCTACTAAAACTTAAGACCAGAGCTTGGTGTCCATCTGGTAGATTACTCGCCTAGCAAGCTGCAGAGCCAGGGGACATCCAGCCATGAGGTCATCGGTGGTAGAGTGTTTGCTTGCCACCCACAAGGTTGTAGGTTTTGTCCTGGTCCTGCAAGAAAACAATATATAATTTAAAACATATAATGCTAATATATATATTTGTATGGTGTATATGTGTGTCTGTATGTATGCATGATGTGTCTGTGTGGTTGTTTAGAGGCTAGAAGAGGATGTTGGATGAATTGTCTGACATAAATGCTGGGGACTGAAATTCAGGCCATCTGGAAGAGCAGGAAGTGGTCTTAACTCCAGAGCCACCTCTCCAATCCTGAAGAAAGGATTTCAAAAGTCAAAGTGGACATGACAGAGGCCAGTGAGGTGACTCCACAGGTAAAGACACTTACCCTGTATGCCTGCTGACCTGAGTTCAGTCCCAGAACCCACAGAAAGGTGGAGAAGAGAGCTAACTCCACAGGGTTGTTCTTTGACCTCTATATATGTGTGCTGTACAGCATAAACACCCTCTTCTCCATACCACCCACAATAAATAAGTGAAAAAATTGTTTTTGTTTTTGTCATTCGAGACTGGATTTCTCACTCTGTAGCACAGGCTGGCAGGAACTCAGAGATCTGCTTGCCTCAGCCTCCCAAGGGCTAGGATTAAAGGCATTCACCACTACCACCCAGATAAACAGAAAAAAAAAAAAAAAGAAAGAAAAAAAAAAAAACAACCAAAAAAACCGAGGGTCAGGAGAGATGACTCATCAGCTATGAGCATGGGCTGCTCTTTTAAAGTACCTGGATTTATTTTCCAGCACTCACATGGGAGCTCACAACTGTCTGTAACTCCAGTTTTAGAGGATTTGATACCCTTTTTGGCCTTAGAGTGCACCAGGTGTTCATGTGGTCTACATACATAATACGTACGTACATGCATCCATACAGGCACTCACATGTATACTTTTAAAATCCTTTTAAAAATTGAGAAGATTGGAAAAAGTAAAAGAGGAGAGAAAACATAAGCGGAAGTGTCATGGACCAGCATTCATTGGAACTCTTGTTTCACAATAGAAAGATGAAGGATGACTCAGTGGGAGGGACTGTTTAGAAAAGAAGTCGATTTACTACGGCTTTGCTTTCCCTTCCTGCTGCCAGGAAGGCTCCTGTGAATCCTGGGATTCACACAGAGGCGTCTGCAGAAGCCTTCGGATCACGTGTAACAAAGCCCCATCTGTCTTGCCCTCTCTGAACAGCACTGGCGCTTAGTTCTCTTGTAAATGTTCTGGCAGCTTCATTTCCGCCTCCTGCTTGTATTATCTGCAAATCACAACTACAAAATACTCTCGAGCTATTTTCCATCCTCCTTAGTAGTAAGCAGGGAAGAAATAAACAACATTTAAAATGCACTAATGCAAATATATATGCACGAGAATATTTACTGTAATTGCAGAGATTGGAAACAAATGTTTATTAACTGGCTCAGGCCAGAATACTAATTTAGTAATAATTGTTAAGAGAAGTAAAATACAGATGTGTGTGTGTGTGAGAGAGAGAGAGAGAGAGAGACAGAGAGAGACAGAGACAGAGAGACAGAGAGAGAGACACACAGAGAGAGCACAGAGAGACAGGGATCTGACATGCAAGGTTGTATATGAAGAAGAACAAGTTTCCAGGCCTGATGGCTCACACCTGTATCCTTGGCACTGGGGAAGATGAATTGACAGCATTGCTTTGAGTTGGGGGCTAGCCTGGACTCACAGTGAGTTTGAGGCCAGCTGTGGCTGCAGAATAAAAACCTGTCCACCCTGCCAAAACCACTCAAGTTAGAAGCAGGCAGATCTCTATGAGTTCCAGATGCTACATAGTTAGTTTGGGGGCATTCAGGACTATATAGTGAGACCCTGTCTCAACCCCGCCCCCCCCAACAATAAACAAATAACAACCAGGCTAGAGGGACAACTCACTGGGTAAAGGTACTTGCTGCCAAGTCTGGGGACTTGAGTTTGATTCCTGAGACGCACATGGTAGAAGGAGATAATTGAGTCTCCAAATTGTCTTCTGACCTCCAAGCATGTGCTGTGACTTCTATTCTCCCCAAATCCCTTCCCTGAACCCACAAATTGGTTAATAAATGTAGTAAAACATTAAAATAAATAACCCAAACATACACTAGAAAAAAAGACTAGTGGGAAAAGCAGTGAATAGTCTAATCTCCAGAGAAAACCGGCATATGTTTTTTGGTTTTTGGGTTTTCTTAGATTTATTTATTTATTTTACACATATGAATACACTGTAGCTGTATTTAGACACACCAGAAGAGGGCATCAGATCCCATTACAGATGGTTGTGAGCCACCATGTAGTTGCTGGGAATTGAACTCAGGACCTCAGGAAGAGCAGACGGTACTCTTAACTGGTGAGCCATCTCTCCAGTTTTACTGCTTATCTCTGCACAAGGACAACTGTGGTCACCTAGGTATGCGTAGAGGGCAGTGAGCTGATGTAGGGGGAGCTGCTGTTCCCCTAATTGGTTCTTGATTTGGTCAATAAAGAAGGCAGAAGCTAATGCTGGGCAAAAGGAAAAAGGTGGGACTTCTGGGTCCCAGGAGGAGTTAGAGCAGACCCAGGGAGATAGAGGGGAGAAGTCAGGCCAGGTTTTGGAATGACAAGTACGCAGCAGCCATGTAAGGTCTTGTGGCAACCAGAACCTGTGGCCTCCGCAAGTCATAATCTTTTTCTCTAGCTAGTTGTGGTCCAAGATTGAATCCCATTATCACCGAAAACAAACCATAGCAAAACACCCAAACAAAACCAAATGGCAAGAAACCCTCATTGTCTCAGAGAGTAGGAAGTCCAGGGTCCACGTGACTGGGATGTGCCGTTCAGTGGTTCTCAGCATAAAGACTGGGCTGCAACACCTATACCTGATGGGGTCACAGAGTCTGCTTCCCAGTGGCCCATGACGGGGGTCACAGAGTCTGTTTCCCAGTGGCCTGCCTGCCAGGCTAGTGGCAGGACAGGTCTGCTTTTTCCACATGGCCCTCTCACCACAGGGTCAGAATGGACGCAAAACAAGGAGAGAGTCACACGTTCCAGGACCACTGCTGTGGACCTCACAAGGCAGGACCGTGACACCATGGGCACCGACATTGAGGGGTTGTCACTGGGGCCCATCTGGAAGGCCGGCTGCCAATGCCTTTGGTGGTAATTTGTGAGAGGACCTCAGGCAGGAAGCTCCTAGGGCTAGAGGTATAGGTCAGACTGGACTCCGTGGGCTAGGGCTCAGTGGGAGAGAGTTAATTGGCCCACAAAAGCCCTTCTCCCAGGACAACTCATCTGCCAGGCTCTGGCCCGAGTCCTAGAATCGGGCTGCTCTCTTTATTTGAGGGGGGGGGTGTTGGTGTTTACGGCAGATGTCTGGGTCTCCCATCATTTCTCTCCCTGCTTCAGAAGAGGTCAAGGAGATGGGAGAGGACATGGACAGGTGGGTCCTAAAAAGGCTGGTTTGGACCAGTCCTGATTCAAAGGCACCAAGATCTTGGAAAGGAAGCTGGCGGTGCGCCCTTAGAGAGAGCTGGGTCCAGCTTTCCTCCTTTGAGGAGCTCTGCACCTGATTAACAATTCTGCTCAAGATGGATTAAGCTGCTGGAGCCTCTCTCCATTTAGGAGTGCCAGCTCTCTCCTCTTTGTACTCTGCTCCAGTCCCACCCCCACCCTCACTCCCAGATTGCTTTTGGGGCAACTTTGAGTCCAGCATACATTGGGGTTCCCCTGGAAGGGCAGAAGAGGCTGACTCCCCTCAAGGTCAGAGATGAGGAGAGACAAGGGCCATGATTATGAGAGGAACTCAACTTTGGAAGCCTCACTGGGGAGCTGAGGACACAGCTCAGGTGCTAGAGTGCTGGGTTAGCATTACAAGGCCCTGAGTTCAACCCCCAGCACCAAATACACCAGACATAGTGTCAGACAGCTATAATCTCAGCACTGGGAGTTGGAGGGAAAGGATCAGAAGTTCAAAGCCATCCTCAGCTACATACTGAGTTTGAGGCCAGCTTGGGCTACATGAAATCTTGTCTCAACAAAACAAAACAATATAAAGCAAAACAAAACAAGTGAATAAACCAACAGGAGCCTTATGGGCCCTTGACTCTGGAGGGTCTCTTGTTTTTCTCAGTAAATTTCATCCTGATCAAATTTTCTTTCAGGAGACAATCCTTATTTCTGTTTAACCTTCACCAGAAGAAGAGAAGTAGTCAATGTGGCAGCCAACCGAGGTGGCCTAGGACTGTTGGTGTTGAAACACAGTCACCCAAGCCCAGAGACTGCCATCTGCTTCCTCTTCCTTGTGTCCTGTCCCCCTTTCCAATGACAGCAAATCCTTGGACTAACTCTAGTTACAGCTGTTACTTAAATGGAACCCAAGTTTTGTTTTTTGTTTGTTTGTTTGTTCCTTCCCTTCTGGTAAGAACCTGGCTTTAAAATTCTATCTATTATTATTTTTTAAAGATTTATTTTTATTTTATGTGTATGCATGTTTTGCCTTCACGAGGCTAGGCACACTTGTGTCTGTACCTGTGCTCAGAAGAAGATGCCAGATGCCCTAGAATGGAGTTAAGGACAGTTGTAGGCTGACATGTCATGTAGGTACTAGGAACTAAGCCAAAGTTTTCTCCAGCCACAATTACTTATACGTCTGTGTGTGCATGTGTGTGTGCACGTGTGTGCGTGTGTGCATTGTAGAGGGCATGTTGGCCACAGCATGCACATGGAGGCCAGAGGACAGCTCTGTGGAGTTGAGGTCTCTCCTTCAACCTTAGGTTTCAGGAACTGACCTCAGGCTGACAAGTTTGCATAGAGAATGGCCTCACTCCCTGAGCCATTGCCACGGTGCCAGAGCAGACTTGTAAAACCATTGGTTACTTATCTGAAAAACTGCTTTCTTGTTTGGCAGCTGTTCAGATGAGCCTTCAGCCAAACTGGTTCATTCCAGTATTCGAGGCGCAATGGTAGAGGCGAGCCATGTTCACCTGTCCTTCAGATACTGCCCCAGCATTCCCACCCACTCTCCTCTTGGCTCCGCCTTTGCTTCCTGTCTCTCAATCCTCCGGCTTTCCTCTGCCTGCTTCCAAGTTGTTCTCTATTCAGCTGAAATCCAAGGATCTCCCTCAGAGAACACAGCTCATGGTGGGCTCCTCTGACTTAGCTGCCAAGGCCTCCGTGGCAGCCTAGGCCCCAGCACAATGGGCCTTTATGCCCATCTCTGGCACTCCCTCCTGGCCCCAGCTGCCCCCATGCTCTGGTTTTCCTTGGTCTTGAGGATTTTTTTCCCCCATTGATTTAGCCACTGCAGCACAAGGAATGGGAGGAAGGGCTCTGGAGACAGAGTTTGCTGCTTGGCCCTGGTATGACATCACCAGGATTCACCAGTCACAAAGGGCAAAGACTTTGTGTTCCTGGTTAGGGACAGAGATAGTCTCGCTCTCTCTCTCTCTCTCTCCCTCCCTCCCTCCCTCCCTCTCTCCCTCTCTCTGAATGTCATATCACCTACCCCAATTCAAACAAAACAAAATAATCTTGCTGTAGAAGCTAGGGTGTGTCATACCCTTTTGCCCAAACAGCTTCATGCGCAAATGTTCACTGTGGTGAGTCATTGGTCTGGTTGGAGGCCTCTGGCTTCTGCTACACTACCAATCCTGGATCCTCACCAGGACTCCTCTTATCCTGTTGTTGCCTTGTGTCATGGCTATCCTACAGCTTCGGTTTTGCAGGTCTGGCCCCTTCATGTGCTCTAGCAGTTCATAGATGGGGTAGATGTTGGGATGAGCCATCTCAAAGCTCTGGGTCAGGGGCTGGGTATTAGCTGAGTTGGTCAGCCCAAGAGGTATCCCATGCTCTTCTGCACCCATGCCACCAGGGCGAGCTCTGCCCTGACAAGGGGCGGGGCTGGCTCCTGGAGTGTTCCAGCAGGTAAGGTGTAGGGCCAGCTTTCCTACCTTGCCCAGGTGTGGGGAGCAGAGGGGGGATGCTGGGGGTGGGGGGTCATGCCCTCAGGGCAATCCATGCCCCCTACCACCAGGGCCAGCTCTAGCGTGCTACCCAGGTGAGGTGTGGAAGCCTACAACCCTTGATACCTATCAGCCTAGGACAGGTTTTTCTTTTTCCCCTCTCCTCCCTTCTTCTCTCCTTCCCTCCCCTACTCTCCCTTCTCCTCCCCTTCCCTCTTCCCTCCCTTCTCCCCTTCTCTTTTCCTTTCTTTCACTATGTAGCACAGGTTGGCCTCCAACTAATGCCTCAGCCTCCTGAGTCTGGGATTACAGGGAAGAGTCACCAAACCCACTTTCCCTAGCCTAGGAAATTTCTAAAATTCTCGGAATTGGAGAGTGGAGGAGGTCACAGTTCAACTCCAGCTTAGGCGTGAGGCAGAAGTGGACATCACTCACTCAGGAGAACATCTGCACCCTTGCAGGGGTAGCAAGGGTGTCTGAGAGCTGCTGCTATGAACAGTGTGAGATATATTTGTGTGACTGGACTTCATGTTGAATTCTCATGTCTCCTGGAGAAGACGCAGACATCAGCAGAAACAAGGGCCACCAGACCAAGGAAGGTGGGTTCAGTGCCACCTGGCTTTCCCTCATCAGCAAGCGCCTGTTTGAAGGTGCGGGTGGTGGAGGCTGTGTGGGAATGGGTGCAGGAGGCTTGGATCCGCTGCAGTTGACAGCCTGTGGAGAAGGGCAGTGGGAGTCCATGTTCAGGTTCAAGGGATGCTGTCCATGAACATCGAGAACACGGATGTAACCAAAAACCATCACCACTTCCACGCATGGGTTCTCTCTCTCTCTCTCTCTCTCTCTCTCTCTCTCTCTCTCTTTTAAAGGTACTTTTTACCTTGCTTTTTAATTTGATGTGCTTTGGTGCTTTGCTTACATGTATGTCTGTGTGAGGATGTCAGATCTTCTGGAACTGGAGTTATTGACAGTTGTGAACTGTCACATAGGTGGTGGGAACTGAACCAGGGTCCTTTGGAAGAACATCCAGTGCTCTTAACTGCTGAGCCATCTCTTAGGCCCTGACCCATGGGTTCTAACCCAGGTCTGGGATCTAACAGTGCTGGGCTCCTGTACTGCTGTAGGTGTATCTGGTGTTGATCAGCATCTGTGTGCTGGTGTGCAGTAAAACATATACAGTAGGGCACCTTGGGACTGCATACTTTCAATCCCAGCTCTAGGGAGGCTTAGATCACTTCAGGTTCCAGGTCAGCCTGGGCCAAAAATAAGGAAACCCTGCCACAAGCAAGCGAACAGCCAAGAGGCTCAGGAGTTCCAAGCCATCTTCACTTACATGGTGAATTTGAGACAAGCCTGGGCTGGGGCCCTGTCTTTAAAACAATGTATGCTGGGACACAACACATCTTTAAGCCCAGCCCAGGAGGCAGAGAAAGATGGGTTTCTGTGAGTTCAATGCCAACTTGGCCTACATAGCAAGTTCTAGGGCAGCTGAAGATACACAGTGAGACTCTGTAAAGGAGAGAGAGAGAGAGAGAGAGAGAGAGAGAGAGAGAGAGAGAGCTCCTCATTGTGGTAATCCCAGAAGGCTGACGCAGGGGGATCGCTGTGGGTGTGAGACCGGTCTAACTCCAGTGAGCTCTCACTGTACAGAGTTTAGCCACATGGGCTATAGAGTGAAACCTAAAATAAATAAAATAAAAAAATAAAAAAGTGCATGTATACACAGCTTGAATTATATTTTATTTATATAGTAGTACCCATGAGGTCAGAGAAGCACTTGTAGGAGGGCTCTTTATCCTTCCAATATTTGGGTTTCTGGGGATAAACTTTGTCAGATTTGATGGCAAGTTCCATCTTGAAGGGCATATTTAAATACACCTGTCTTAGCAGCGGGACATCCCTTAGTCCTCCAGACATGTGTGTTCTGGTTCCTCCCTGGTGAACTTGAACTTGTTACCCATTGCAGGGTCACAACCTGTTTCTGTGCTCACTTGTGTCTGTGTCACATTTTAAAGCATGACCCCAGGTAGGCCAGGGGCCACATTGTGCCTGGCAGACATGCTTGCACGGAGCACTGTATCACAGCTGCTGACGGTCTGATTCAAAGGCCAAGTGTGAACGCTGGTCAGGCTCCTAGACTTACTTTAAAATCGAACTAATTAACCATCACAGGCCGTCGTGCTGGGAAAGTTCCTGAAACTGAAGTCACACGAAGCTTTCCCAGTTCCACTAGTGCCACACACATGCCTTCCTTTCAGAAAGCAGCAAATTCACTTAAAGATTGATGGGATTTTGGAATTGTACTGAAAAATATGACCTCATTAGTAAGTCATGAGTCAGGACTGGGCTGTTAGACATACGCTTCTGTGTAATTAGAAGTCAGGGCAGGGAGAGCTAATAATGGCATGGAATAAAAAATTAAAATACTTTCCCTTTATACTTTCTAGGCTTCTCTGACATCCTCCTTTTGCAAAAATCCAGAAACAAATCTCATTCAGGAAGGTCTTATCGACGGATGGAGTGAGGGCACAGAACAGGCGCCCTTGCTTTGTGGGGTGTGAGAGGGGAGCAAACACTTGCTGGCTTTGCCATGCACAGGGGGTGTTTTCTGAAGGCATTTATTACCTTGCAGATAGCGCACAGAAAAAAAGAATATGCACATTTATTTTAATCCATTCATTATTAGTATTATTGTTATTTGAGACAGCACACAGTAGCCCAGGCTGGCCTCAAATCTGTGGCAATCCTAAACAAGTGAACCTAGCAACATCTAGGGCTGGGGACCTGGCTCACTGGGCAACAGTGCTTCTGCTGGAAGCTGGGCAGCCTGCGTTAATCCTTTAAACCCAAGTAAGGTTGCCTATTGCACTAGTTCACACTGCAATCCCAGAAGTCCTCCAAGCAAGGAGGGAGGTGGAGATAGGACTCACCCAGGAGCTTGTGGGCCAAGCAGCTTAAACTCCACCTCAAAACAAGATGGAGGCTCTGGAGAGATGACTCAGCCATTAAGAGCAATTGTCCTTTTGGAAGAAGTGGGTTCAGTAGCCAGTACTTACATGGCAGGACTCATCTGGTACACATTCATATAAATACAATAAATCTAAAGATGTTCTCTCTCTCTCTCTTGTTTTTTTGAGACAGGGTCTTTCTATGTAGCCTAGGCTGTCCTCAAACTAACCTCTTGCCTTTTCCTGAGTGCTGCGATCACCATGTCCACCATGCCTTGCTTAATCTTTTTCAAATAACTTAATTTTTGGTTTTATTCACTTTCTATATTTTATTTTTCTTCTATTTCAGTGACTTATGATTTTCTTCTACTCCATTCTACATTTTCTGATCCTCCTGTTGTAACTTTTGAGACAGATGCTCTAGCCATGAACTTTCTTCTTTAACGCAGTACTTACAGTTGGATATTTCTCACCTCAAATGCTTTAGCTGTGTCTCATTGGTTTTAGATGGGGTTAAAGGGAACCTTCTCATCCCATTCTGGGGGTCCTGTGTGAACACAGCCACACACACGCATAGACACACACACACACACACACACACACACACACATTTACCTCTGCGGGCTCTCTGTGTCAGGGAACTGCCTGTAACTCCTGTACTAAGGAGGCAGAGGCAGAGAGGCAGAGAGGCTGAGAGGCTGAGAGGCAGAGAGGCAGAGAGACTGAGAGGCAGAGAGGCAGAGAGGCAGAGAGGCAGAGAGGCAGAGAGGCAGAGAGGCAGAGAGGCAGAGAGGCAGAGAGGCAGAGAGGCAGAGAGGCAGAGAGGCAGAGAGGCAGAGAGGCAGAGAGGCAGAGAGGCAGAGAGGCAGAGAGGCAGAGGCAGAGGCGATTGATTGCAAATTTGAGGCTCCATCCCAAGAAACTTGGCCATTAACAGAAAACAAACAAAGGAAAGAAACTATCCTTACAGAATTTAATAGCTGAGAACACTAGGTGGGAGAAGTCTTTCTGGACACCAGGGTGGGGGGGGTGTGGGAGTGGGGTGCAGGGGTACTGTGGCTCCTAAGTCATGTTACCTGACTTTTCCCTTATTTGGAGGAGGCTATGAGGTAAATTAGGGTAGGGCATCTTTGGCCTTTTGAAGATCACACCTGCACCCCAGCAATCACACCAGAGTGCATTCTGGGTTTACTAGAAAAAAAGCTGGATTTTTTTTGTCAAGGACCTTTGGTCTTGACAGCAAAATAATCTCTCACCCTCCCTGGGCGTGTGTGTGTGTGTGTGTGTGTGTGTGTGTGTGTATGTGTGTGTGTGAGTGTGTGTGAGTGTGTGTGTGTGTGTGTGTGTGTGTGTGGTGTGTGTGTGTGTGTGTGGTGTGTGTGTGTGTGTGTGTGGTGTGTGTGTGTGTGTGTGTGTGTGGTGTGTGTGTGGTGTGTGTGTGTGTGAGTGTGTGTGTGTGTGTGGTGTGTGTGTGTGTGTGTGTGTGTGTGTGTGTGTGTGTGTGGTGTGTGTGTGTGTGTGTGTGTGTGTGTGTGTGTGAGTGTGTGTGTGTGTGTGTGTGTGTGTGTGTGTGTGTGTGTGTTAGTCAATTGTAAAAGGGAGAAGACAAGCCCGGCGAGCTTTCTTAGGGGAGCCCCTCCCTAAAGGCTTCCAGGAAACAGAGAGAGGAAAATCCCTGGATAATCTAATTGTTAAAGTGGTTACACATAAGTTAAACATTTCTCAGACATCTGACCTTTCTGTTTTCTAAACTAACAATATAAAACTTATATTTCTAATGGAATTGTTATTATTTGTTTAATTTTAACATTTTATTTCTCTTTCTGTGTGTGTGTGGTATGTGGTGTGTGTTGTTTGTGTGTAGTGTGTGGTGTGTATGGTGTGTGTGTGGTGTATGCGTGTGGTATGTGTGTATATGTGGTATATGTGTGTGGTGTGTGTGTGGTATGTGTTTGTGTGGTGTATGTGTGGTATATGTGTGTGGTATATATGTGCGTGCATGCACACACACTCATACATGCCCATAGAATGGTATATATGTAGAAGCCAGAGGACAACGTGTGAGAGTTGGTTCTCTCCTTCCAATGTGTGGGTGCAGGAGCCTGGACATGGGGCTTAACAGTCACTAGCCTTTATCTTGCTTTCATTCCGCACAGGCCTGGAATCATCGTGTGTCTTGGACTGGCCCCAAAGCTGTGGCAATCCTGCCTCAGCCTGCAGAGTACTGGGATCTTAGTCAAGCCTGTTTTAACATACAGTCTTCTAGTTAGCGCTGCTTCCAGAGGCCTGAGTCAAGCACCTTCTTTGTGGTACTTCTGTGAATTTTTTCTAGGGGCTGAGACCTAGCTCACTAGAGAGCTTGTATAGATAAGCAAGTCCCAGGTTCAATCCCATTACTCCAAAATAACAGCTTGATTAAAAAAATAAAGTAGGCTGGCTGTGGTGGCACACAGCTTTAATCCTTGTTCTCAGGAGGTGCAAGCAGGCAGATCTCTATGAGTTCAAGGTTAGTCTCATCTACATAGTAAAGCTCTGGGCCAGCCAGAACTACACAGTGAGGACTTGCCACCCCCACCTCCAAAAAATAACAACAACAACAAAAAAAAAACAACAAAGCCAGAAAGAATAAAGTGAGTATGGGCATTCCTTATCTCAACTTATTTAAAAGGTAAAGAGTAGCTGGGCAATGATGGTACATGTAGGTAGATTTATGAGTTTGAGGCCAGCCTGAGCTACAGAGTGAGTTCCAGGGGGGCCAGCACAGGCAAGGGTATCTACAGGTCAAGGCTAGTCTCTGCTACAGGTCACAGTTGGCCTCCGTGACACCCTGTCTCCAAAAACTAAAACAAATTTCTCTAGTTGGGTGAGTCTCTAGAACTTAAGGTAGCATTTATTAAAAGGTTCTTCCTTCAGGGGCTGGGGAGGTGGCTCATTCAAGAACACTCTTGGGAAGTGGGCGGGTAGGGGAGTGGGGGTGGGTGGGTATGGGGGACTTTTGGTATAGCATTGGAAATGTAAATGAGCTAAATACCTAATAAAAATGAAAAAAAAAAGAACACTCTTGCTGGGCAGTGGTGGCACATGCCTTTAATCCCAGCACTTGGGAGGCAGAGGCAGGTGGATTTCTGAGTTCGAGGCCAGCCTGGTCTACAGAGTGAGTTCCAGGACAGCCAGGGCTGCAGACGTAGGGCACAGAGGCACACTCCTGTCCACTCAGTGCGGCAAGCGAGAAGGCTGAAGATCCCTGGGGGTCATGGTCAGCTAGTCTAGCAGAATCAGCTGGCTCCAGGGTTAGTGAGAGCCCCTCGCTCAGAAACTACGGTGGGGAGAGATTGAGGGAGGCTCCTGATACCAAAATTCTGATATTTACAAGCATTGTGTATAGATGCATATACGTGCACACATATGTACACACACGCACAGACATGCGCATGCATGACACACAGTATTCTTCCTTCAGAGAGTTTGTATTCCAGGGAAACTGAGCCTTTACTAAAGCAAGAGTGGCTTTCTGGGCACAGTCCACCTTTGTATGTGACTTGAGGAGCTAGAAGAAGATGTCTACTCCAAACTCTGTTTCCTAAGCTTCTCATTTGCGATCACCACACAGAGCATCCTGATAGCACCTCCAGCCTGTGGAAGGCCCATTCACCCACAGGGTCTGCCACATGCCTTAACAAAGGGCCTCAGGCCTACCCAACCGTGAGGGGTGCAGCAGCACAGAGCAGAAACTTGTGGGTGGGATGGGCGTTAAAGCAAAAGCTGCCCTCTGTGTGTCACTCAGAACTCAGGCTCCACCCCTTTGTTCTATCTCCAAGACCTGGACTCAGAGATTCACAAGTTAGCAAGTTTTTTGGTTTTGTTTTTCCTTTTTGTATTTGCTCTAGGCAGGGTCTCACTATACAACCCAAGTTGACCTCAAGCCTGAGGTGCTCTCCTGTCTTGGCCTCTCTAATGCTGGGTGGTACCTAAGACAGGTGTGAACTACCACACTCAGCCCAGCACCAGCTTGAGAATCTTTTCGCGGTAAATATCCACTTTGTTGCCATACTTTCAGTGCTTGGGAGGCAGCAGACTCAGCATTCATATTCACTGTCAGCTAAGCTCTCAGCCAGCATGGGCTATATGAGATCTTGGTTCAACAAACAAACCCTTCATAGGTACTTGGTTTGGGGACTCTTTCTTAAGATGGTGTGCCGTTTAGGTTAGAATTAGAATAGAGTTGGACACAGTTAACTCTTGGGGCTCTAGCTGCAGTTACACCTGTTATTTCCAAGTGAATGAGATGTCTGTCCCGAGTCTGCTGGAAGAAAGTGGGCAACACATGCTAATGGGGTGAAGCAGAAATCACAGAAATGTGGAAAGGGAGGACTCCTGAAAACATGGCGCTGTGAAAGCTAAAGGGCGAGAGTCCTCAGATTGCAGGCTGTGAGACACAGAGGGCCAGGCCACAGCTGTAGGCCACTGCAGGGAACATGGCTTCTGCTAACAGCTTACTCTCACAGTGTGCTTGTTTCTGGGTTTGCATGATCTTGTTTACCAGTGGTACAGTTGCCCCAGAGGGCCCGGGGCTCTGGGCCATAGTGATGAATGTAGTTAGAACAATTTTCATCGTATGCCATTCTCTAGAGGGCAGATCTGGGGAGGAGGGCTGTTTGTTTTCTTCCCTGATGACATTTTCACGTTAGATGCTTAGATCAAAATGAAGGAGAAGGCTGAGGGCAAAGGCACAGCCTAGAATCCCAGAATTTAAGAGACTGGGATTATTATTAAGTATTTAAGGGGCAGGAGAATTTTGAGTCTGAAGCGAGCTTGTGCTACATAATGAAACTCTGCTTCAAAACAACAAAAAGGGAATAAGGTGGGGTTGGGGGTACAAGAAAGTGGGGGCACTCGTGGTGTCAGTGTGTGAGGAAGGGCATTGCATTGAGCACAGGTACAGCTCTGTGCAAAGTGCTTCCTAGGGCTGGGGCTGGGGCTGGGGCTGGGGCTGGGGCTGGGGCTGGGGCTGGGGCTGGGGCTGGGGCTGGGGCTGGGGCTGGGGCTGGGGCTGGGGCTGGGGCTGGGGCTGGGGCTGGGGCTGGGGCTGGAGGACTGGAGCTCAGCTGTGAGGTACTTCACCTGTGAGCCCCAGTGCAGTTTATGAATTCTCTAGGTCTGACTTTGTGCAACCACCTCCTTGAGGCAGGCCCATTATGTGAGTGTAACCATACCACAGTCAAGTCCTGACAATCACAGGCTGGCCCGGAATCCAGGGTGGGTTACCGTGTAATGTGACCACACTGAGAAGTCACAGTGGAGAGGTTTAGCTGGGATTTCATATCTCTGTTTAGTTATCTGGATCTATGCCTTAACCATGGGCTAGACCATTAACTACCTATGTTCATAGAAAACGAGATTACTTTCAACTAATTTATCTTACTATTTCTCCAAATAAACCACCCGGCTTGCTAATCTACGATCTTTTAAAAATTATTTTTCAGACTGATAGAAAATAATTTTATTTCAAAAGTAGCAACCAGAGAGATCTTTGAAATCCCAGAGGAGAGTCCAGGGTCAGGGTGGCTCTGAGTAACACCAGTGTTCCCCTCTTCTTGGACACCCCAATACTTCCCAGGGAGCATGTCAGCCTTGCAGAAGAGTGGAGGGCTGGCAGTTGGCCAGGCAGCTACAGAGCTAGGAAGACTTTCATATCCTGACTCTGGAGGGATAGAAGGAAGCCTTAGGGCCTAGTGCCCAGGCCAGGGCTTCATGCAGCAGCAGCCATTCCCCAGCCTCCACCCCTAGTCCCACCTCCCAACTCCCGGGGGTGTTTAAGAGATACTTCTTACATTAGGATGGAATCATCTATAACAGTCACACTTTGTAATAAATGAAACTACAGTCTGTCCTCCTACTCAGAGAGAGTCCATACTCCTTAAGCAGAGTCAGTCCTGAGGAAGACTGACCCCTCCCCCACCCTCGGGCCATCCATTCTCCTCAGCCATTGTGATACCCTAACCTCAAAGTGACAGGGATAAAGTTTGCCTAAAACAACCCCATTCTAAGCTCTTCTTTAGTCTTTTGTCTTAAGTTTTGAATAGAGTCTTATGTAGGACTAGGCTGGTCCTGGACCCACTATGCAGCAGAGGCTAGCCTTATACTCATTTATATGAGGCCAGCCCTGAACTCACTCTGCAGCTGAGACTGGCCCTAAACTCACTCTGCAGCTGAGATTGGCCCTAAATTCACTATGCAGCTGTAGCTAGCCTTGGACTCATTATACAATTGAGGCTGGCCCTGGACTCACTATAGCTGGCCTCCAACATACCAAGAGGCATTCTGACTGCCAAGTGCTGGGATCACAGCCACGTAGTACCAAGTCCAACTTCTTCCAGTCTTGTCAGACTTGACAAGCAAAGATTTACTTAGCCAGGCCTAGTATTTGGATGCATGAAATCCCAGACCCTAGGGAGACTGATCCAGAAGGATTGTGAGGTCAAGTCCTGCCTGAACTACAGAGTGAGTTCAAGACCAGTCTAGGCAACTTAATGACTTTGTTTCAAAATAAAATTTAAAAAGGGGAACTGAACAAAAAAGCCTGGTGTGGGTGTTGAGATTTCTTGGATGTCCAGGTACTTGCTGAGCAACTGTGACAACATGAGTTTGACTGACTCCAGGAGAAGGAGAGACCAGATAGGAAGCAACATATTCAAAACCACAAATCAAACATTTAAAAGGGCTCACAACATAGCTCAGGAGTCAACAACTTGCCCGAATTTGCAGAGCTCTGGTTCATTTGAAAACTTGGGATGGGGGTGGGAGTGGTGGAAAAACACAACATTGTGTTGTTTGTTTAAGATATGGTCTTGGGGTTATTTAGATAGCTTAGTAGGTAAAGGTATTTGCCACCAAGCCTGAGAGCCTGAAGGATTCCCGGAACCCACAATGGGAAGGAGATAACTGGTTCCCGAGTGCTGTCTTCTGACCTTTGCACATGACTTGTAAATGTGTGCCTCCTACCAAAAGAATGTCAAAAAAGGAAAGAAAAAAAAAAAGACATCACTGGCCTAGGAAACTCTCTACATAGCCAAGGATGACCTTCAGTCTTCCATTCTCCTGCCTCTATTTCCCAAGTGCTAGGATTGCAGGTGTGCATCACCAAGACAAGTTTGAGCCATGCTGGGAATTGAACCCCCAGCCTGAGCATAACAGCCAGGCAGATACAACTGAGCTAAATCTCAGCCCAATATTCTGGTGAGACAGTAAAGTAATTTTATGCACCCCAAAGTCACTGTAACAATATAAACAGGCTGCCTCGTAACTAGTGACTATCTCCTTGTGGTGGGAGAATGATAGTTTTAACTTTTTATTTTAGTCTACAGGTTTCTCTCTAAATTCAACATAAAAATTTAGTGATAGGAAAATGTCGTTTGTAAATAGAAATGTGTAAGCAGAACACTTTGGAGTGGAGACCCTACAGGGACTAAGGTAGAAAAAACAGCCCTGGTCTCTTGGTACCTTTTCAGAGTCCTCAGGGGTGGGTGGGCTTGGGAAAGCCGTGATTATAGCTTTTGCTTATCATTATAGCAGAATTCCCAACACACTGCAATGGTTTTTCTGTGAGGAAGGCTGTTGGTGAGGGAATTGTAAGGAGAAATAGCTTTTTGTTTTTTCTTAAATTTGTGCATAAAAGTCTGAGACCTGAGTGTGGACTCTCTGGAGAGAAATTGGGGTACACTGTGTTTCTGCTTGTGACCAGTCTATCGAAAGGGTTAAGACCCTTATTTTGAAGTTTGTGGCTCAACTACTTCCACGTCTACTCCCTCTGTGGGAACAGAGGGGTCCTCAGGCAAACTGTACTTTGTAAGGAGATGTGGTTAACCTGGGCTGCAAGACAAAGGGATCTGGTGCGTTGGTACCTCAGCATAGACACCCAGAAAGGACTGGCAGTTCTCTGGAAGAGCCTGAGGCAGCAAACACACACACACACACACACACACACACACACACACACACACACACACTCACACACACACTGTGTTCCCAAAGATCTCCCAGGACCCATTTGCACTGCCTTGCTTGACCTGAGTGGGAGAGTGAGAGAGAGTTGCTTAACCTTTCTCTTTGCCCAAGGCTCCTCTTCTCCCATGGCATTAAGAGTGCACCTGCATTGCTGGGCATGCTTTTAATGCCAGCATCTGGTGGGCAGAAGAAACCCTGTCTTGAAAATTCAAAAACAGAGAGAAGAGGAGAGAGGGAGAGAGAGAGAGAGCAAATATAATAACCTCTTTTTGAGACATAGTCTCCTGTTGCACAGGCTGGCCTAGAACTTGGTATAGGGCACGGCTTCAGCCACTTAAATACAGCAATCTAAAGTCATTGTGGTGGTGTGTACCTCTGATCTTAGCACTTTCGAGGCAGAGGCAAGTGGATCTCTGTGAGTTGGATAAGCTGGTTTACATTCCAGGCTAGTAACACACATTGAGTCAGTCTCTCTCTCTCTCTCTCTCTCTCTCCCTCTCTCTCTCTGCAGGTCGCGGGAGAAGATGAGGCAGGAAGCCGGAAGTTTGATTGTGCACCCCACACCACTGCCAGGAGCTCACTGTAGGACCCCGCTTCAGGGGTTGTGTGCCTCAGTGTGAGGTGCCTATAGACCTGCCAGGAGTTTGGCTGGGGGCGGGGGCCAGGCCTGCACGGAGGCTGGGGACAGTAGATTCTAGCTCTTGGGCCACTGAATGCCTCTGAAGAACTGAGAACGAAGTGGGGACCTGTGGGTGGGCCCTGGTTCGGAGCCGAAGGGAAAGGGGCAGGAGTGGGGCTCTGGCTGGGTCCCACAGGGAGGAGAGAGTCTGGCTTGCTCTGAGGGTAGCTTGGCTTGATTTGGTTGGTGGCCGTGGCTGGAGCGCAGGGAGGCATCGGTGCAAGAGAGGTTAGAGGTTAGAGGCTTGTTAGAGGAAGACCTGCTCCATTGTTCCAGCACTACCGATCCTGATGAGAGGGTCCATGGTTTTAAGGCGTTTATTGTAGAAAGGCAAGAGAGGGAGAGAGTAGAGAAGTAGAGGCCAGCCATGGCCATGTGGAGAGAAGAGGGAAGGGAATGGGGAGAGACGGGGAGCAAGGGAGCGAGAGGGACTAAGAGGGTAAGAGCAAGAGATAAGAGAGAGAGGATGGGGCAAGCAGCACCTTTTATAGTGGGCCAGCCTACCTGGCTATTGCCAGGTAACTGTGGGGGGTGGAGTCCAGACAGAATACCAGGAGCTTGGGGCATTGCCTATGGTCACACACCTCTCTGCACGGGGGCTGTGGGGGGCGGGGGGCTGTGGGGGGCTGTGGGAGGCTGTACCTGCGACAGGAGTCAGGGGCCCAGGAGGCGTGGCTGAACACCTGCCATCCCTTATGTTTACCAGGGTTCAAGGCCTGTGCTGGACCGGGGACCAGGCTGCCTGTGTACAGCTCATTGCCTCCCCCCTCCCCTTTTTGGGGGGAGTCCTGGCAGAGTCACCATTATTACATGAGAAATTAGGTTCTCCTCTTGGTGTTCTTAGACTCATTTAAGAATGGACTCAAACAGAGGCTCAAACACTATTTTCTTAGACTGTACAGGAAGGATCCCAGGGCAGATAAGCTATGAATCTGAGCAGCCATCTCGGGGGGGAGGGGGGAAGGAGAGGCAAAACCAGGCAGTGTATATGTCAAGCCAGCCTACAGGTCAGCCACAAGGCAGGGAGTGATCTTTAGAGAAACAGTGAAACTGGAGAAAACAAGAAAAGTCATGCTTTCTGGCATCATTCTGAAAAGCGGGCAGACCTGGCTGAAGACTGCAGCTCTGAAAGCAGATGAACTAGATAGAGGCTGAGGTTCTGGGAAGAGAAGTAGATTATCTCATGAAAGAGCTAATTAGGGGCTGGAGAGATGGCTCAGCTTTCTGTTCTCACAGAGGACCTGAGTTTGACCTTAGCACCTATATCAGGAGGCTCACAATGAGTGCAACTCCAGCTCCAGGGCATCTGACAGCTCTGGCTTCTGAGGGCACCTGATAGACTCTGAATCCACTCTCTCTCTCATACACAGAGAGAGGGAGGGAGGGGGAGAGGGACAGGGGAAGGGAGGGAAAGAGGTCAGTCAATCAGGGCTGAAGAGATGTCTCAGCAGTTGAGAGCACTTGATGCTTTTCCAGGGGATCCAAATTTGGTTCTTAGCATCCTTGTCAAGATGGCTCACAACCAAACATCTATAACCCAGTTCCAGGGGGATCTGCCACCTATGGCTTCTAAGGGTGATCACACACACACACACACACACACACACACTTAAAAAAAATATATATATTTTTTGTTTGTTTGTTTGTTTGTTTGTTTGTTTTGTTTTTCAAGACAGGGTTTCTCTTTATAGCCCTGGCTGTCCTGGAACTCACTTTGTAGACCAGGCTGGCCTCAAACTCAGAAATCCTCCTGCCTCTGCCTCCCGAGTGCTGGGATTAAAGGAGTGTGCCACCACGCCCAAGAGATGGCTCAGTCATTAAAGGCTAGGCTCACAACCAAAAAATAAAAATAAATTTTAAGTCAACTAACTGATCAAGATTTGAAAGGATTAATTATTCCTTCCCTCGCTTTAGCATGGTTTAAGGTGAACTCACCTTCCGATGGGCAGCCCCACTTTCCTGACAGGTGATTGACTGGCCGGCCCAGCTAGTTTATTCTCTTGATCAGGACTCTTTGCTCAGTGGGCCTTGATGGATGCTCTCACACTAGCAGTGTTCTGGCACAAGAGTCAGATCTGAAAATCGGTCTCAGCAGATGGGCCTGCTGATTAGCTGCTTCCTGCTTTGGATTGCACTTGGCCAGGAGACCAGCATCTTTGGCTTGGGCTTCTCCATCAACAGTGGTCTCTTCTCGACTCTGGCATCTTCCCTCTATTCTTCTCATTCTCTATCACTTACTCAGCCCCCGTTTCCACCTGGGTCCTAGCTCTTCAAGCTAGAAACCTGACCTTCCTCAAAGTCCTACCTTCCACCCCAAGGGCCAACCCAGCCAGCCCTGGCTCCAAGCCCACATTGCCTCTGTCCACTCCGTTCACATTTTATTTTATCTACCTGTACACATTATGGATTAAAGGCCCAACATAAGGTGAAGACACTTCATCTAGCCCACCTTAACAGGTAGGGAGCTAGCCTTTAGTCAGACTGATAGAGCCCTGGGTATAGGTTCCCACAGTTCCATCACAGGGACTTGAGCAGCCCACCACTAGATGCGTAGCTGAGGAAGTGAAGACGTAGCTGGGAACCACAGCAATAGATGAATTCTGACAGCATTACGTGCAGGGTTTGTTAATGGAGATTGAAGCCAGGTTCGTGCATGAGCCCAAGGGTATCATTTCCAATGACCAGGCTGGGCTGGGAGAAAGCTGAGCAGGGGGGTATTTGCTGCACACGTCTGACAATTCAAGTTTTGATCCTTAGACCACAGAAATGCTTGATATGGTAGTGTGCGTTTGTACTCCCAAGATCCTACTCTAAAAATGGGAGGCAGAGACAGGAAAATTACATGGACGTTCCAAGGCCAGAAAGCCTTGGAGTACACAGCACAGTGGCAAACAAGAGAAACTCCATTTCAGATAAAGCTGAAAGAGAGAAACAGCATCGGAGGTGCCCGCTGACCTCCTGTGTGCCACAGAAAGCGTGTACCCTCATACTACATGTACACAGATGCACCACAGACCTGCACACAAACACAAGTAGTTCTTTTTAGATTTATTTGTGTGTATAAGTGGGTTTGCTTGTTTTAATTAGGGAAGAGCAGAACACAGTACCCTACTACCACAAATTATGCAGCTGGGCTTTCTGCGAGCGAGCGCACGTGCGTGTGTGTGTGTGTGTGTGTGTGTGTGTGTGTGTGTGTGTATCACAGGCACAGCACAAGCAGAGTGCACTGGCTCAGTTTCACCCCAGGAGAACCTTTGTGATCATGACATCTCACCAGGTAATACATGCATGAGTGCCTGTCTGCATCTATCTATGTGCACCATGTGCATGCCTGGTGCCAAAGAAGCCAGAAGAGGGCGCCAGATCCCTCAGAACTGGAGTTACAGATGTTTGTGAGCCACGATGTGGGTGCTAGGGGCTGAACTCAGATCCTGTGCAAGAGCAACTGATGCTTTTAATCATAGAAATTAATCACGCCTTTAATCCCAGCACTAGGGAGGCAGAGGCAGGCAGAACTCTGAAATCAAGGCCAATTTGGTCTACGTAGCAAGTTCCAGGACAGCCAGACCTTCATAGAGAAAACCTGTCTCAAGACAAACAACCCCCCAAACACACAAATGAGAAATGCATTGGAGAAAATTAATACTAGATAGAGATTATATTGTGGATGTTAAGAGATAAAAAATTCCCTGTGTGATACACACCTGCCTGCATTATTTGTTGGTTCTGTAGTCATCTCTGCCAGGAGCCTGCTGGAGGCTGCTACCCAACAGCCCCATTAGCCACCCCTGAATCTGTAGCCTGAAGCTCCTGGCTGGAGAGCCTTCCTTGAGGCAGGCTGGCTCCCGCCCCACACAGCTTCCACTAACGGGGTCTGACACAGTCCATGTCTTCTTGCTCAGCGCTGCTGTTCTTGGGTGATGGGGCCTTCGGTTAAACGGTTCAACTGATGTGTATCCTTGAGGACTAATACACTATTTAAGGAGGAACAGAATGATTTCAGGCCAAGTCAAATGAAAATATAGACAGAAACAACAGCCTAGGCCTCAAATATGTGAGACAATATTTTACAAAGCAAGCACTCCCACAAGTGAAAGCTAGAGTCCATCAGAAAGGCGAGGTTTGGATTTACCAGAGAGCAGAGATAGTGTTAGCAATTGTTCATTTTAAGTATTTACTTTCTGTGTGCACATGCAAGCATCTGATTTTTGGAACTCGAATTACAGGTAGTTACAATCCCCTGGATGTGGTTGGTGGGAACCAAACTCTGGTCCTCTGCAGAAGGAGCAAGTTCTCTTAGCCACTGAGCCATCTGTCCAGTTCTAACCCCTACCCCACACATTACTTTAGACTTTATTTATTTGAGACAAGGTCCCATGTCGTTGTGGCTGGTCTTCAGCTCACTGTGTAGCTGCCTCCACCTCCTGAGTGTGATAAGGATTTCTAAATCAGGTGAAGTGATGCACACTTGCAATCCCAGCACTGGAGAAGCTGAGGCAGGGTTACCATGATTTGCAGTCTTGGCTAGAGTTTGGCTCTGTGTTTAAACAACAACAGCAACAATGTGAATGTCTTAAGACTGGGAACCTCAGTGTGATGTGCTCTTGCAGATCAATCAATTGAGCCAGAGAGTGTATCTGTTACATAGGACTGAAGATATGCGGAGTGGAGGCTGAGACATGAAGAACACTGTGAGTTTGTGAGTTTGAGGCCTTACAGCCAAGCAAGATGGACCAGAGTTCAGCTCCCATCCAGTGGCTCACAGCTGCCTGTAACTCTCTTGAGAACACCTGTATTCAAGTGTACGGACACTGTCTTAGTCATTATTCTATACACTGTGACCAAGGCAACTCTTATAAAAGAAAGCATTTCATTGGGGCTGGCTTACAGTTTCAGAGGTTCAGTCCATTATCATCATGGCTTGGAATATGGCAGCAAGCAGGCAGACCTGGTGCAGGAGAGGGAGCTGAGAAGGATCTATAACCTGATCTATAGGGAGAGAGGAGAGAGAGGGGGGGAGGGGAGGGGGAGGGGGAAGGGGAGAGGGAGAGGGAGAGGGAGAGGAGAGGGAGAGGGAGAGAGAGAGAGAGATTGGGGCCTGGCAGGGGCTTTTGAAGCCCACATCCAGTGACAGTCTTCTTCCAACAAGGCCATACCTCCTGATCCTCCTAATCCTTTTAAACAGTTCCACTTCCTGATGATTAAACATTCATGAGCCTGTGGGGGCCATTCTATTCAGAACACCACAGGCCCAGATACATACGTGAACTAGTTAGCTAGCTAGCTCATGTATTTATTTTTTATTCTTTGAGAGTCTTCAATTTCCTATGTAGTTGGAGCTGGCCACATCTGTCTGAAACTGTATCTGTGTTGGCGAGTTGTATGTGTGGAGGCCAGCACTTAACCTCTGGATCACACCCTAGGCCCGCCCACCCTGTTGTTTTGAGACAGGCACTCTCATGGGCTTGAGGCTCGATGATGTGAGACTGACTAAGCAACCAAACCCCAGGCATCTGCCTGTCTCTGCCACTCTGGGATAGGATTACAACCCATGCCGCCTGCCTGGCTTTTCCATATGGTTCTGGGGTTAATCTCAGGACCTTTGAACTTACATAGCAAGCAGGTTACCAAGTGAGCCTCTTCTCAGAGGCTGAGGCCTACTTAGTTTTATTCTTATTTCTTCTGGACAGTAGCTCACAATGTAGTTGGACTGTCTGTGAATTTGAAACCATGTCCCTGCCTTAACTTCTACACTGTTGAGATTAAAAGAATGGACCATCATGTTTGGCTTTGATTTTTTTTCAAAGAAAATTAATTTTATTTCTTATTGTTAGTGTGTAGTATGTGCACAGGTGTCACTCAGATGCCAAGGCGCTTGTGCGTTGGTGGAGATGGGATGAGAACTGTTAGTGGTCAGATAGGTCTCTTCTTCCACTGAGGTCACTAGGAGTTCATGGTTACCAATTGAGCCATCTTGTCAGCACAGGTCTGGGCTTTTGAGTTTCAGATTTTCTTTTTAGTCTGTGTGGTGGTTTGTATATGCCTGGCTCAGGGAGTTACACTATTAGGAGGTATGGCCTTGTTGGAGTAGGTGTGGCCATATTGGAGGAAGTGTGTCACTGTGGGTGTGGGCTTTGAGAGCTTCCTCCTAGCTGCCTGAGGATTGCCAGTCTTCTAGCAGCCTTCAGATGAAGATGTAGAACCCTCAGCTCCTTCTGCACCATGCCTGCCTGGATGCTGCCATGTTCCTGCCTTGATGATAATGGACTGAACCTCTGAATCTGTAAGCCAGCCCCAATTAAATGTTGTCCTTGTAAGAGTTGCCTTGGTCCTGGTGTTTGTTCACAGCAGTAAAACCCTAAAATATTCTGGAAGACATTGGACTAGATTAAGAGATACTAGGACAAATTTTGGCTTATATTGCATATCACAGTTTGAATAAAAATGTCCTCCACAGGCTCCTGTATTGAAGGGTGGGTCGCCATCTGCTGGGCTGTTCAGATGTGTTGGATTGTGCTGGCTCAGATTTCATGAACAGGTTAATCCACTGATGGACTCATGGCCTTATTGGTTGGAGGAAGCAGGTCACTGGAGTGTGGAGGTCATTGGTGGACTTGCCCTGTTCTTGCCCCATGTCACACAGTCCCCACCATAGTGTCTTTCCTCCCCACCGTCCTGGAATGATTGTGGACTGAAGCCCTCCACCCAGGAGCCAAAATCTGTCCTTCCTTTAAGTATTTTCGTCAAGAGGAAAAATAAAATGAAAGTCTGACATGGTGAAAAGGGAAATTCTGAAGAAAGCAGCTTTAAAGGAGTTTTGCAAAATAGAGGGCAAAGGCCAGGAGGGAGGCCAGAATCCTGCTGAGACCTGGGATGTGAACTCTGGCTACGTCTACCCTTTGACCTAACCCCTCTGGAGAGACTGACAAAGATATTGTGTCCAGAGGCTCAAGACACACATCACGAGGTTGCCAGCCTCCTCTGGTTTATGGACATCTATGCTCTGTTTGTCACATAGTCACTCACGTCTTGTAAACCCTGCTTCCAGCAGCCTACGTCAGCTCCTGCCCTGTCTGCCTCAGAGCCATGGAACTCTCTCTCCACACCGCAGCTCCCAAGACTCACGTAAGGTCCTCTTACTTGTGCAGGTTTTGACTTGGGATTGATCAACAGCAGTTACACTGGCTGCTGTGTGGGCAGCATGGAGCGGACATATGTGAGGAGTGGGGACGCAGGAACCATCATGACGTGGCTGGGGGGGGGGAGGGGGATGGAGAAAAGCAGATTGACCTGGGATAAACAAGTCTTAAGAACTGTTCTGATTGGACCTGAAAATGGTCTGCAATCAGGGAGGAGTGGAGAATCATGCTTAACTCTGGTAAGAACAGGTTGTTAGGGAGGTGGGCAATCAAGAGTTTTACTCAGCACTTGGCACAGAGATGAAGGCATGCTGACAAATCTGGTGCACCAGGGAGGGACCAGACAGAGGTGGGGCCTTCAGGTCTCCCCTGGGGATGTACAGAGGACATGGGGGCAGACGGAGGGACATGACCTCCTGGGGGAGTGGGCTTCTGCAGGAGCAAAGGTCTGATGGCATTCCCATCCTAAAGGACACAAGGAAAGCTGAGCATCTGGTGCACACCTGCAATCCCAACACTGGGAGGAGAAGGCAGGAGAATTAGGTTCTCGGCCATTAGCAACATAGTGAGGACCTGGTGTCTTAGGGTTTCATTGCTGTGAAGAGACGCCATGACCAAAGCAACTCTCATAAAGGAAAACATGTAACGGGCTGGCTTCCAGTTTCAGAAGTTTAGTCCATTATCATGGTGGGAGGCACGGCAGTGAGCAGGCAGACATGGTGCTGGAGGAACTAGGCATTCTACTTGATCCTTAGGCAGCAAACTAAAGCCACACTGGGTATAGTTTTAGCATAGGAGACCTCAAAGCCCCACCTGTAAAGTGCACACTTCCTCCAACAAGGCCTCCTAATAGTGCCACTCCCTATGGACCAGGATTCAAACACATGAGTCTGTGGGGGCCAAACCTATTCAAACCATTATACCTGGTTAGTATTTTGTCGTTTGATACAAGCTAAAGTCACTGGAGAATAGGGAACCCCACTTGAGAAAAATGTCTCTACCAGATAGGCCTGTAGGCAAACCTATAGGGAATTTTATAATATAGCAGACCGAGCCAGCTAGTAAGCAGCACTCCTCCATGGCCTCTGCCTCAGTTCCTGCCTCCAGGCTCCTGCTTGAACTCTTACCTGACTTCCTGAGTGATGGAATGAGCTGAAAGTCAGCAAAGTGTAAGATAAAATAAACCCTTTCCTCTTGGCTTGGTCGTGGTGTTTGATCACAGCTACAGAAACCCTGACAATGGTGGGCTTGTAGCCAGTCTGGGCTACAAGATACTCTATTTCAAAAGAAAACTAAAGCCTGGGGTGGGGGTGGGGGTGGGGGTGGGGGTGGGAGTGCTGGGGAAGCAGGTCAGTGGTCGGGAGCATTGCACCAGGTGTGGTGATGAACACTTTAATCTCAGCACTTGGGAGGTAGAGGCAGGCAGATCTCTGTGAGTTCATGACCAGTGTGTTAAGCATAGGGAATTCCAAGACAGCTAGAGTTACATAGAGACCTTGTCTCCAAAACAAACAAACAACAACAACACCCTGTAAAACAGCACTGGCTGCTCTTCCAGAGAACGTAGGTTTAGGCCCCAGCACCTGCATGGTGGCTTACAAACTGTTGCTCCAGTTCCAGGGGATCCGATGCCCTCTTTTGCCTCCTCAGGTACCAGGCACTCATGTACTGCATTTACATACATGCAGGGAAACTTATTCATTGCAATAAAATAAAAATAGGTGAAAAAAAAAAGGGAAAACTTAAGGAAAGAAAAGGAAGAAAGGAAGGAAGGCAGGCTGGAGAGATGGTGCAGAGGTTAAGAGCAATGACTACTCTTCCAGACGTGCTGAGTTCAATTCCCAGCAACCACGTGGTGGCTCACAACCATCTGTAATGGGCCAATGCTCTCTTCTAGTGTGTCTGAAGATAGCTATAGTGTTACTCATATATATTAAATAAATGAATTTTTAAAAATTTAAAAAGAAAGGAAGGGAGGGAGGGAGGGAGGGAGGAAGGAAGGAAGGAAGGAAGGAAGGAAGGAAGGGGGCAGCAGGGAGACGACTTACTCAGCCAAGTACTTGCTGTGCAGGGAAGAGGCCTACGTTCCACCCGCAGCAGCCATGTTTTTCCTTAAAGGCTAGGTATGGCAGTGTGTAACTGTAATGCCAGTGCTGGGAGACAGAGACAGGGGGATCACTGGAGCTTGGTGGCCAAGTAAGAGAACTCAAGGCTGAGGGAAAGACCCTGTCTCAGAAAATAAGGTGGGTGGTTTGGTGAGCTGGCTCAGCAGGTCCAGGCTCCAGACACCAAGCCTGCTCTAGGGACTCCTGTGGGAGCGCAGAGAGCTGATTCCTGCAGCTCATCCTCCATGAAGACGTCAGGCTCATGCACAGTCCTCTGCTACACCACACACAAAATAAGTAAATACCTTTAATAAAATTATAACTTTTATTCAATATATGAATCACGTATCTGACAACTGTGTGTCAGAACACAGTCCGAGAGTGGAGCCATGCTAGGGGAACCCCAAGAGCTTGTGAGAAAACTCCAAGAAACCAAGTCTTGCGACCCCGGTTTCTTCAAAGAACACAGGATTGTTCTTGGAATGTGTTCTTGCGACCCTCCCAGGTGTAGTGGAGGAGTGAGTTGCCTCTAGATTATTCATTACAACTGACCATCGCTATTTGTTATATGTTTTTGTGGAAACCATGTTTTTTGCTACCTGCAGCTTGTCCTTGTGATTGTATGCTTTACTCAGGGGACTCTTTGTAACTCTCAGAGTGTAAATTCTCTGATGCTCTGAATAAAGTTGACTGTTGTGTGAGACTTTATTTAGTCTGCCTCACTTTTAGGCCTGGCTCTTCCTGATTCATGCCACCAGCTAAAGCAGTAAACACTTGTGACTTTAAAATAAAATTTAGAAAAATAAGATGGAGAAGCAATTAAGGAAGAGGGCAGCACTGACTCTGGCTTCCGTATGCAGGTGGACAGATGTATAATGAATAAATAAATAGAAAAAAAAATTTTAAGAAAATAAAGCAGTTTTTGTCTTGTTTTGTTTTAGTTTTTTTTATTACATATTTTCCTCAATTACATTTCCAATGCTATCCCAAAAGTCCCCCATACCCTTCCCCCCACTTCCCTACCCACTCATTCCCATTTTTTTTTTTTTTTTTGGCCCTGGCGTTCCCCTGTACTGGGGCATATAAAGTTTGCAAGTCCAATGGGCCTCTCTTTCTAGTGATGGCCGACTAGGCCATCTTTTGATACATATGCAGCTAGAGTCAAGAGCTCCGGGGTACTGGTTAGTTCATAATGTTGTTCCACCTATAGGGTTGCAGATCCCTTTAGCTCCTTGGGTACTTTCTCTAGCTCCTCGATTGGGAGCCCTGTGATCCATCCATTAGCTGACTGTGGGCATCCACTTCTGTGTTTGCTAGGCCCCGGCATAGTCTCACAAGAGACAGCTACATCTGGGTCCTTTCGATAAAATCTTGCTAGTGTATGCAATGGTGTCAGCGTTTGGAAGCTGATTATGGGGTGGATCCCTGGATATGGCAGTCTCTAGATGGTCCATCCTTTCGTCTCAGCTCCAAACTTTGTCTCTGTAACTCCTTCCATGGGTGTTTTGTTCCCAATTCTAAGGAGGGGCATAGTGTCCACACTTCAGTCTTCATTCTTCTTGAGTTTCATGTGTTTAGCAAATTGTATCTTATATCATGGGTATTGTTTTAGTTTTTTGAGTCAGGATCTCATTTTGTGCCCTGGGCTGACCTGGAATTATAGAAGTCTGACAAGCTATAGGTTTTGAAGAGAATACAGATATAGCTGGCCGAGAAGGGAAAGAGGGGATACGTGGACCCCTTCACCAAGAAGAGACATGACTCTTCTATCCACCTGTGTCCTCTGGACCCATTCCTCTGCCTCTGCCCCAAATGCCAGTCCCATAGCCTCTCTCATGGGCACCATTATTATTCCTTTATATCTCACAGGCCTGTAAATACTTAGCTTCTTTCATTGTTTTAGTTTCTTTTGTGTCAAGAGCAACTTAAGGGAAGAAAGTCTATTAAGCTCACAGTTGCAGAGGAGTCATAGCAGTGGGAACCTGAAGCAGCTGCTTCTATTCCGTCTACAGTCAGAGGAGGCCTCCTGGTCTGCTCACTGTCCCCATGTTCATCAGTCCAGGATCCCCACCCACGGAACAGAGCCACCCACAGCACGAGGGGCTTCTCACTCCAGTGTAATAACAATACCTCACAGAGGCTCTCAGAGGCCCTTTCCAAGTGATTTCAGGTGACTTTGGGGCCAACAGGCCATGGCTTAAAGTGTTTGAGTGTGAAGTTGACAAGGTGTAATTGTTAGTGTTAACGGTCATCTTGAAAAACACCTCTCTCTCTCTCTCTCTCTCTCTCTCTCACACACACACACACACACACACACACACAGTGGACACACACCCATCTTTGAGAGCTTATAGTTCCTAGATTTGCACATGTAGGCAGCTAAGAAGAAAGGGGAATCTTGCAAGCTGCCAGAGGCAAGCACTCATATTACATCCAAAGGAATGAAGACAAGAGGGACTCTTAACAATGGGTGGCCTATGAGAAGACAATGGAGTTGGTTATCAGCCAAGTACTGGGGAAAATATCCTTGTGTGTGTGTGTGTGTGTGTGTGTGTGTGTGTGTGTGTGTGTTTTGCAAGTAGATCTCACTATGTACCTCTGGCTGGCTTAGAACTCATTATGTAGACCAGGATGGCCTCCAATCCACACAGATCTACCTACCTCTGCTTCCCATTCACTGGGATCAAAGGTGTGAGCCACCATGCCTGGTTTGAAAATATTCTTGACGTTGAGTGTTTTTGTTCTCACTCTTCCGTTCATTGCTAAGAGTAAATGGCAGACATTCTTGGCTCTCCCAAGGCTATGAGGCTTTGTGATTTACAGCTCCCCTCTGCAAGAATGCATTCTTAGGCATTCTCCAACGAGAGAAAGAAGCCAGTCTTGGAAGATTAATTGTTCCAGAGAATGAGTATGTGCTAAGAAATTAGCAATTCCCCAAATAACTACTGCTAGTAAACTGTTTTGAGGCTTTGAAACTGTACCCTGATTGGGCATGGTGATTCATGCCTATAATCCTTGCTCTTGGAGACTGAGGAAGGAGGTAACAGAGTTGATAGCCTGGGTTATACAGCAAGAAAACATACACCACACAGGGCTAGGGAGATGGTTCAGAGGATAAAGGTGCTGCCAATCCTGAGCTCAAACCCTAGAACCCACATGACAGAGAAAACTAGCTCCCATAACTGTCCTCTGACCTACCACATGCACACAAAATAATAATAAATAATAATTATAAAACAATGTTTAAAAAGTCCCCAACTGCCACCAATACACCAAAACACCAGCAAACTCCAAACAAAGCCAAAGGTATAACCTGCAAGCTCGGGAGAACCAAATCACAACACCCAGACCCAGCTTTCTGTCCCTTGCTCTGCAGACCTGGTCCTCGGATGCAGCACAGGCCCCCAAACAAGTCCTTCCTAACTGCTTGCTGCAGAGTGAACAAACCTGCCAGTGCACAGGCTTCCGGAATGCCAGCTTTTCCACAGAGCCACACTTGCCCGCTCTGGGAGGGCCCTCGGGCTGTGGTGGCCCTGGCTGGGTTAGGGGCAGCCAGAAAGGTTCTGTTCCCTGCCAATTCTAGAGGCAAGTTTGGCTTGTGCTCCTTCCCAGGACTTCTGGGAAATGTGCCTCTCTGTCTGGCAACCCTGCCCTGTCTGAGGCCAAGAACTCTCTGAACAAAGTGTCTGCTGCTCACACAGAGCGATGGGGAGGACAGCCTCCTGTCTGGGGAGCACACTTCCTGTCTGTTTCTTGCCAGGTGTGACTTTCTTTCTGCTTACTCCAGATCAGATCCAGAGACTTAACAAAGCAAGCAGCCCACCCCCTTGTTAAGCCTGAAGAGGAGTCATAGATCACAAGGCCATGGGACAGAATGTCCTTGCTTCATCTGGATGACAGTAGAAGCCCGAGTCTTCAGTGAGCAATAAGGTGGTGGTAACTACACCTTATATTTCAAAATGTGTAAGATATTTCAAAATATAATATAATATAATATAATATAATATAATATAATATAATATAATATAATATACCACACCTTGTATTTCAAAGCACAGGGCAAACAGGAAACCATCAAAGCGGGAAGCCATGCCTATCTTTCTACTGCTGAGGGTGGAGCAAGGCCAAGTGGAGGGCAAAGCCCACTCTCTGTTTCCTTGAAAACAGTGCAATCTTTTAGAAAGTGTGTGTGTGTGTGTGTGTGTGTGTGTGTGTGTGTGTGTGTGTAGAATTGTAAATCTGCCTACTGATTTCTAAGATGACTTGGATTTCCTGAAAAATTCAAAACCAAGCTGAGACACAGAGGATCGATCCTGGCTGGGCTACACGTTCATGGTTGATACAAATGGCCAGGCCGCTTTCCTTGCAATTCCATCTTTAGGGTTCATCTACTTCTGTTTGTTTTAGGAGATGGGTGTCATGGAGCCCAGGCTAACCTTGAATTCCAGATCCTCCTGCCTCTTTGTCCCAGGATTACAGAGGTGTGCTACCATGCTTAGTGTATGTGATGCTGGGGACTTTGCCCATGACTCTGGATGCTTGGCATGGTCTTTACCACCCCGCCCACCCTGCCCCCATGACAGCTCCACTTGCTGTGCTTCAGCTGTGACAAGTTCTCTGCTCCTACTGCTCCAGGGAACTTGGCTTTCACACGCTGCTATGGTCAAGCCACTGATTCCTGAGGGCACCAGCTCTTCAGCAGATATTTCTCCAGGGACCATTGTGTGGCAAACAGTGTTAGACAATGAACAAAGTGGAGATCACACACAGCTCCCCCAGCCTCCCCCAGGCATGTGAGGGGGAGACAGGCAGTAAACATGTGAAGAGTGCAGGAGTGGAATCATTCCAGGTGTGGGCAAAGCTGAGGAGACATCTGAGAGACTAGGACAGCCACCTTGGAGGTTCAAGCTAAGAACAATTAATGACAGGAGAAACAGCAATTCCCCCCAAGTCCTGAGGCTCAGCAGGACTCACCATGTCTGAGGGATGGAAAGATTACCATGGCTGGGGCTTGGTACATGTCAGGGTAAACCAAGTCTGGAAGGCTGAGAGGACAGGTCACACAGGTCTTTGGATTTTTTTCTAAGTACTTTCATCTAAACCCAACAGAAGGCATAGACGGCCCATGAGGCACGGCAGGGATAAAGGACATGGGCAAAACCATGGGTGTGAGCTTTTCAAAGACTTAATGTTTTTACACGGGTTCTCATTATGTAGACCAGGCTGGCCTGGAACTCAGAGATCTGCCTGCCTCTGCCTCCGGAGTGGTGGGATTAAAGATGCGTGCCACCACTGCCCAGTGTCAGGCATTTTGAGGTGTGAGGCTTTAAAAGAAAGAGATAAGCTCCAGGAAGGACTAAGACATACCGAACATCAGAGAGGGCTGGGGAGGGGGAGCTGAGGTTAAGAATATCAGCATCAGCCATGAACACTATTCTGTTGGTTCTCAGGGTAAAGCTTAAAGTGTTGCTAAGAAACTTTCTGCCCCCTCTCTCCTAAAAGCTTTTTTTTAATGAGTTTGTGGGTCAGACTTCGAGTATGCTGCATGTGTGCAGATGTGCAGAGGCCAGAAGAGGCCATGGGGTCCCCTGGAACTGGAGGTACAGTTTCTGAGGCACCATGTGGATGCTGAGAGCTGAATTCAGTGATGCTTCCTGTTTAATGCCCGAGAGCAAAAGCAACAAGAACTCTTCCCTGCAGAGCCATCCATTGCTCCAGCCCTGTACACGAGGTTATACGATGCTCTGAAAGTGCCTTGCATGGGATCACAACTGCAATGTTGAAGAAAAACCAAGTTCCACCAGGGTTCCACAAGGTTAGGACAAAACTCTGGATTCTTTAACTATAAGGGGGATTTCTGGAGAGATTCCTAGAAATAAATGTTCTGGAGCAGGGACAGAAGAAAGGCCTTGAGTCAGTGTTAACTATGTTGAAATTCTTTATTTTTAAAAAGTATTTACTTAGTTTTATTTTATGTATTGTGTTTGCCTGCAATGTATATATGGGTACGTGCAATGCCTGGCACCCAGGGAATCCAGAAGATGGCATCAAATCTTCTAGATCTGGGGTAACAGATGGTTCTAAACTGCCAGGTAAGTGCTAGCAACAGAGCCCAAGTCCTCCGCAAGAGCAGCAAGTGTTCTTAACTGCTGAGCCAACTTTCTAGCACAGTTGGAATGGTTCTCATTGGGCAAGAGGCTTTATCCAGACTCCAGGGTCAGGTGCTCCTTCCCTCTCATGTCCTAATTTCATGTCCTTGTATCTTGCCTCCGTTTTAAGGAAGAAGATGAGGTGGCCTCAATTATAATTTGTGTAATAGGTGCCTCTCCAACCTATTCAGAAAGGGAGCATCCCGCAGTTACCTAAGAAAAACATTGTTTGATGTTGAGGAAGGAGCTCAGTGGTGGAGGCCTAGCCTAACCTGTGAGTAACCTTGGGTGTGTGTGATCCCCAGCACAACTAGCCCCTACAAGGGGGAGGCTTGTGATTGTCTGAGCTGGAAGGGTTTGCCTTGGGGCCACAGGGTACAAAAAACTACTGGGAACTTTCAAAGAACCCCCTGGGGTTGTTTTCAGTGTCTGAATTTAGGCTGTACTCTGTACCTTCTCCCTTTGCCTTTTCCTTCTGAAGCTACTACAGCTCCTGGGGGTGGGGGTGGGGAATGGGTGCCACTCAGGTTCACCCCCATGGACCTCACCTGTGTGTTCTCAGAAGGATCTCTGGGGCTCACCTCATTACCGGTCTCACTTGCAGATGTCCTTCCCAGCTCTACCCTGCCCTCTGTATGCCCCCTTTCTCCCATTCACTCCTTTGCTTCCCTTTAGGAACCCATGCAAAACTTCTCCAAGGTCATGCTTGGACCCCTGTGCCCTCTCCCTGTAGCTCTCCTTGCAGGAATGAAGAAACTCAAGGAGAGACTGTGCCTCTCCATGTAGCTACTGGACTATTGAAACAATGGACCTCAAAGAGCTGGGATTCCCTCAGGAGCCTCATGCTGCAGGAAGAAAAGACTTCCTAGTCTGGTGTCAGCTAGAGGAGACCATGTTTCCTAGGAGGAGAGTTCACATAGTTGTCATAGTGGCAGATCTCCTTCAGGAGAGCTGAGACAACTATGAATCACTGATGGGCAGGTCCACACCACCCAGACAGCTTAGTCATGAGAAACCTTTTACCCTCTATTGAAACCTAATGTGCAACCCTGGCTGTCTGAGAACTTGCTCTGTAGACCAGGCTAGCCTCAGACTCACAGAGATCTGTCTGTTTCTGCCTCCTGAGTGCTGGGATTAAAGGCTTGCCCTACCACCGTCCAGCTGAAACCTAATTCTTAGGTCTTAATGTCAAGATGCAGGAGATGGGCTCAGGGTGTGCTTGTCACTAGGCCCTTTCATCTGCTCCTCATTCCAGTGTGACCACAACAAGCTAAATTGACCCCTCTGTGCTTTCTACTTCTCCTTGTCTCCTGAATTGGCTTTTGGAGGCCAGGTGGTCATGCCTAGCTTGTTAGGGCTGCTGGGGCCCAGGCTCTGACCCTAACTCCAACACCCTAACTTTGTCTCCTGGCTGTGTGTCTGGTTACACAGTCAAGGCAGAGCTTCTGATGTTGGCTGGGCCACAGAACCTCCTTGTCTCTACCCTCTGTTAAGAGTTAATGGCTGTCACCAATCACCAAGTTCAATAGTCTTGGTGATGGTGTGTCTGTAATCCTAGCACTTGGGAGGCAGAGGGGAGGGGAAATCTCTGTAACTCAATCCACACCCAGGGCAGAGGAGAGACAAACAGAAACAGACAGACAAAGGAATACAGAGACATGGGGTGGGGGAGGACGGGGATGGGGGGAGACAGAGAAAGGCAAAGAGAGGAGAGAGAGAGGCAGAGACAGAGACAGAGATAGAGAAAGAGGTGAAAGGGAGAAAGAGAAAGAGAGAGGGAGAGAGAGAATAATCTTATCAAGAGTACACTGGCAAATGCCTTTAATCCAACCCAGCACCTGAAGGCTCTGACCTCAAGGCCAGTCTGAGATACAGAATGCCTCTGCCGCAAAAGGCAAACCAGGAGCATAGGAAGCTTAATGGTGAAAGAGCCAGATGTGCAACCCCGATGACCTGGTGTCAATCCTGGGAACCATGTAAGAAGATGGCGCATGACTGTGACCCAGCAGTGAGATGGCAGAGATGGCAGACCTGGCAGGGAGCTCCTGGGTGAGTCTGTAGAGACTGAAGTACAAGAGATGCTGTGTTGCCTTGCCTGGCCTCAGCAAGGTAGATTGTGAGAAATGACTCCTGAAAATTGTCTTCTGACCTCCATATTTACTCCATGGCACACACACACACACACACACACACACACACACACACACTAAACAAACAAGCAAGTTTATAATGATCCAAGAATATCATGTTGGGAATAAATCCTGTGTCATATTTCCTGGTGTTTTGGGGGTGGTGGTGGAGAACTCAGGGCTTCAGCATGCTAGGGGTTCCTCCACCATTGAGCTGTGTGTACCATCTACCCACTCCCTACAACCAGAAGAGGAGAAGACTCTTAGGTCCAAAAAAATATCTCCACCTGCCTCCTTCCCTTCTCTTCTGTCTCCACTTCTTCCTCTTCACCCTGTAGCCTGGACCTGGCTGGTTTCTGTTTGTTTGTTTGTTTGTTTTTGACAGAGTTTAAAGTGAAGAAAACATCCTATGCCATGTTTTGGTGATACTGTGCCTCACTCAACCATGCTTTGTCACCTCTAGACTTGTGTGTGTGTGTGTGTGTGCGCAGTGTGAGTGTGTATGAGTGTGTATGTGGTGTGTGTGTGCAGTGTGAGTGTGTATGACTGTGTGTGTGGTGTATGTGTGTGGCAAATGAGTGTGTGCAGTGTAAGTATGTATGAGTGTGTGTGAGTGTATATGTTGTGTGTGAGTATGTGTGGTATATGTATGAGTGTGTGTTGTGTGTGATTGTGTATGTGTGTGTACGTGTGTGAGTATGTGTGGTGTATCTCTGTGTGGGAGTGTGTGTGGTGTATGAGTGTGTATGTGAGTGTATGTATGAGTGTGTTTGTGTGTGCACAGTGTGTGTGTGCAGTGTGAGTGTGTGTTCCACATAGTTCACAGGACAGGGTACCTACAGAGTGCCAAAGGGCCTCACTACTGAGATCACTGCTCAAACACTGGCCTGCTTTTCTACAGGCCAAGGAAAGTCAGCCAGGCAGACTGTGGGTCAGGGCTTCTCCACTCTCCTAGCCTGCTGTGCTGAGAAGTTTAATCAGTTGGACACAAGCTAGAGTCTTCAAAGAGAAGAAATTAAGGAAATGCCTTCATAAGACTGGACTGGAGGCAAGCCTAGAGGGCATTTTCCTAATTAGTAATGGACGAGGGAGGACCCAGCTCACTGTGGGTGGTGCTATCCATTGGTCTGGTGATCCTGGGTTCTATAAGAAAGCAGGATCCTACCTCCAGGTTCCTGCCCAACTTCCTTCAGTGAAGATCTACTGATGTGGAAATGTAAGCCAAACAAACCCTTCCCTCCCAGATTTTCTTTGGTCATGGTTTTTCATCATAGCAATAGTAATCCTAACCAGGACACCAGCCATGTAATCTTGGGCCATCGATCTTTGGCCTATATTTCTTTCACTTGTATAAAAGGGAGATTTAAAAAGACGTGAGCTCATGTTTGTAATCCTACCTCTCCAGAGTCTGAGGCAGGGGCATGGCTATGAATTTGAAGCCTGCTGGGCTATATAGTGAGTTCCAAGTAAGCCTGGGCTGCATCACCAGATCTAACTCAAACAACAGAGAGACCTCGGGAGAGCCATCGTGGTTTTGGGGGCAGCTTGGGCTAGAGTGAGGCCCATCTCACTGAGTAAATCAAGAAATTAAAAAATAGGAGCTGTGAGTGAGGCCCCTGAAAGATTAAAATCATGTAAGAGTTCTGTGAATCACGGTCACCCAAGGACGAGTGACATCTAGCCTCCTCACCCGTGACTGTCACCACACATTTGTCCTGACAGATTTCAGAGCAAGCTTTTTTGGCATCAGGGTCTCACCTGCTGAATCCCAGGGTGTCTTGAGACAATTGGACAATCGGAAGTCCAAGCACAAGTCCCCTTAGTAACCTCAAGAGCCCATCTGTGTTTAATTTTGCCAGCAGTGATCTCAGCAGCTCCGGTACCATTCCCACCCTGACAAGAAAGGAGAAAAAGTAGAGAAAAAAAAGACATGGGCTATGTTCGGCTGGCATTTACTCGGCAGAGTGATTAATCAATTAATTATTCCATCACTGTGCCAGTCAAGAGCATTTCTGAGTGTTTACCATATGCCTCCAAGTATTGCTGGATGGCTGAGCAGCCAGGGTAGGAGTCATGTAAGGAAACAGGAGCTGGGGAGCTGGCAGAGACACACTCCCACATGGGCCAGGTGCCAGCCTTGGGCCTAAGGACCCAGCTGGGCATCCCACCTTTCACTCTTGAATATTCCTTAGATCCAAAGCATCCCTAGGCTGGCTGTCCCTGCCCTTCACCTTTTCCTCCTAGGGCGACTTAGTAACAAGAGTTTCCCACCCAGCCAATGCAATGATTATTTACAATGTTTTTGAGAGAAATAGTCCACATATGCTGGATTGGCCTTGGACTTGTAACATCCTGATGCTGACCCCTGACCCTCCCTTTCCTCCTTCTAAGTGCTGGGGTTGAAGGCATGCGCCACCCTGCCCAGCTTCTTCCTTGTGCGTCTTGCTCTTGGGGTAGGAGTGTAGCCGCTGGGTGCTTGCCTGTGGTCCCCTCTGTGGATGAGGAAGGCCAAGTGGCGGAGCAGCTCAGCAGAAACGCTGCTCCTACTGTTCCCGTTCCTAATGGGCTGGCTCTGTTTGGATTTTTCTCCAGGATGTTGCTGCGCACATCCCAGTTTCCAATGCTACAGGGACCCTGGCCCGACCTGGAATATAAAGTTTGTTTGCCGTGGGAACCACTGGCCTCATTCCCCCAAGTGGTTCCTTGGTGGAGTTGTTGAGAAATGGTAGGCGGTTTGCCCTCATCAGCAGCCTTCTCCTGGGAAGAGAAGATACAGGATCAAGGCAATATAAAGTCTTTATTAGCCAGCTGGTGACAACATTGGGTGTTTGAGACCCAACTACAGAGCTGAGTGTTTCTCAGGGTGAGCTTTATTATTATTATTTTTATTATTATAATAGATTTATTTAATTAATATATGCGTGCTCTATCTGCATGTACACCAACATTCCAGAAAAGGGTATTGGATCACATTCTAGATGGTTGTGAGCCACCATGTGGTTGCTGGGAATTGAACTCAGGACCTTTGGAAGAGCAGTCAGTGCTCTTAACCACCGAGTCATATCTCCAACCCTCAGGGTGAGCTTGTAAGCACAAAAATCACATCCTGGATTGACACACCTTGGTTAACCAGAATAGTTAGCCACAAGCAGAACTACCAAAGTCAAAAAAGCAGGGTTGTACATTCAGGGCCTTTCCCAGACTTTGATGGATTAGGTCTTTGTTCTCCTTTTGGCAGGTGCTGCTGTCTACATACTGGGTTCCAAGGCCTGAATGGCACCTCCATCATGGTGTCAGTTGTGCTAAGGTCTGGGTTCTGTTACACCATTGCTCACTTTTGCAAATGAAGAGGATGTGCCTCTTTCATAGCTGAATTCCATTCTCCTGTCCTCATGTCCCCATCCCAAGTATTATGTCTTCTCTTCCCACCTATACCCCATGTTGGATATTATGATCTGATGCTCACTATGTAGCCCAGGCTGTTCTTGAACTCATGGCAGTCCTGACTCCGGAGAGCTGGGACTACAGGCACCCTTCATCAGGCTTTGAACCTCCAACTTCTTTGAAACTAGCCTGGGAACAAATGAGATAGGCCAGGGTAGAAGGGACTTGACACCAAGCCTAATGAGTTTAGTTCAATCCCTAGGACCCACATGGTGAGGGAGAAAACAGATTGCACAGATCGCATCCAGTTCTCCCCCAACCCCAAGTAAATAAATAAAAACATAAAAATGTAAACTCCAACCTCACCTCTGTATTTCTGTTGTACGTCTGTTCTGTTCATGAATATTACAAATGGCTGTTCTTTGCCTGACTGGGGTCAGGGAGGGCAATAATTCTACTGTGGTGACATATTTATGTAGTTTTCAAAATGATCCTGCCCTTTGCATTAGGAGGGAAATGGTTACAACATGCAGGGTAGAAAGCAAGTTCTAAAACAATCAATTGGTCTGAGAGGCCTGTGTCAAAGGAAGCAGGAGATTATCATTATTATGTGTTAGTTTTATGTTGAAGAGACTCCAGCCAAAAAACAGCAAGATTAGGACTCGTGCTGTAGTTTAGTTGGTAGAGTATTTTCCTAGGATGCATGAAGTCCTGGGTTCGATGCCCAGCACTGCTGTAACCACATGCCTGTAACCTCAGAACGTGGGAGGCAAGAAGAAGTTCCAGGTTGTTTGGGCCAGCCTGGGATACTTGAGACCCTGTTTCAAAAAAAAACAACAACAACAACAAAAAAAAAAACAAACAAACAAAAAAAAAAACCAAACCAAAAAAAAAAAAAAACAAAAACAAAAAACAAAACAAACAAAAAAAAAAACCAAAGCAAAACAAAACGAACAAGATCCAGTCAATTCACTTCTCCCATGCTAATGCACACCACCAACTCCTTCCAGCTACCAAAGGCTCGGCAGTCGAGAGGTCCCCGAGCGTGACCCCTGGGCCTCATTCATGCATCTCCAGTCAGCCACAAGCCTCCAACACCCTCCTGTGACAGTTCTAACTGTGGCCTTCAAGAACTTGTTCAAACAAAGTTGTGCAAACTCTTAGCCCACATCCTTTGTTTATAAGGAAGATGGTTCTCTGTGGATTTGTGGGACTTGAGAGATGGCTCAGTGGTTGAGAGCACTTGCTGCTCTTGCAGAGGACCAAAGTTTGGTTCTTGGCACCCATGTCAGGTGGCTCAGAACTACTTGTAACTCTAGCTCCAGGGGATTCAACGTCTTTGTCCAGTTTCTAGAGGCACCCACACATACTAGCACATGCACCCTCTTGCACGCATATAAATGAAAAAAAAAAAACATTCTAAAGAAATTAACTCATTCACTCCCTAAGTTCCTTCATGACTTTTTTCTTGTTTATTTTTTATTTTGAAAATTTTATTTACATATTTGTGTATAGTGACAATTTGGGAGTTTTGGTTTCTTTGAAAAACACAGAAATATTACGGGAGTATGCTTTTATTTTAATCCCAGGTATGGGATATGGGACTGCTTCAAATTTTCCACAGTAGCTGACTATGATTTGCCTCGTGCTCTAGCAGGGGTGTGATTTTTGTCAATTGCAGATGGTTATTGTGATTGTGTGACATTTAAAATTCTGAGGACTTTCAGAGAGTCTATAAATGCTAGGGCCCCAAGAGGTGTGTGGGTTGTTGGTTGGTTGCTGTTGGTCAAAGTTTGTTAAGTAATTATGTGCAAAGAAGAAATTAGATATCTTGACAGCAAAGATCCTCTGATGAACTTGATGGCCCTAATCAGAAGGAAGTAGTCTGCTGATGACATCACCTCCTTTCCCTTTATCCTTTTCCTCTCATGTCTAGTGTTAGGGGCTGAAAGGGTACAACACGGGCTGAGAAGGTGGAAGAAAGAAAAAGGCCACAAAATAGCAAAGGACAGCTCTCTCTCTTTCTCTCTCTCTCTCTCTCTCTCTCTCTCTCTCTCTGTGTGTGTGTGTGTGTGTGTGTGTGTGTGAGAGAGAGAGAGAGAGAGAGAGAGAGAGAGTTTGTCTATGTGTTTATGGGCCATACAGTCTTAGTTTGGGTTTTATTGCTGTGGAGACACAACATGACCATAGCAGTTCTTATAAGGGAAAAGACTTCATTGGGGCTGGCTCTCAGAGGTTTAGTCCATTATCTTCGTGTCTGGAACCATGGTGGCATGCAGGCAGGCATAATGCTGGAGGAGCTGAGAGGTCTACATCTGGATCCTCAGGCAGCAGTGCCTCCAACTAGGCCACCCTCCTAATAGTGCCACTCCCTATGGGCCAAGCATTCACACACATGAGTCTAGGGGCCATTCCTACTCAAACATGGTATAGATGAGGAGCTCAGGGGGCAACTCGTAGGAGTTGTGTCTACTTCTGCCATGTGGGTTCTGGGGTTGTCGGGGAGCACCTCTACCCACTGAGCCGCCTCAGCAGCCTTGGATTTTTATTCTACTTTTTTTATTTTTTTGCTTTGATGAGGCAACCCTGTTTCATCTATAATAAGACTTGAGGAGGGGCTATAAAATTTCTCCAGTGTCTTTGAGTTGGGTCCAACCATTGAATTCTGTGTGGATCTCGACTGATAGGGTTGTGCTTATATAATGGTAACAAGCAAACATCTCTGTTTGGTTAATTGGGTTTTCTACCTTTTCCTCACAGAATGTGCTGTGCTTACAGCCTACATCCTGTGCTGTAGTAGCTCACCTACGATTTCTCATGTCTTTTTATTTTTTTTAAAGATTTTTTATTTATTTTATGTATATGAGTACACTGTAGCTAGCTATCTTCAGACACACCAGAAGAGGGCATCGGATCCCATTACCTATGATTGTGAGCCATCATGTGGTTGCTGGGAATTGAACTCAGGACCTTTGGAAGAGCAGTCAGTGCTCTTAACCACTGAGCCATCTTACCAGCCCAATTTCTTATATCTTAATGTTACTTAACTTGATTTTTCAAGTCCCCGATTCCGAATCACTATATTGTACCATCCTGCTAACTCCAGTCGACCTTACCGCCTTTCCATAGAAGCCACTTGTTTTATCTGCATGTAGTTTTTCTTTTTCTTGGGCCTTTACTACTTTTTCATTTATCCCTCCGGCTTTATGGCCCTGGTTGGAACATGTCGTAGCCTGTTGAGTAGGAGCATTGATAGCACACAGCCTTGCCTTGATCCTGATCTCAGGAGAAGGAATTTCCGAGTTATGTCTGATGTTAACTTGTGCACAACACATGTTTGAGATGGTTTGTGTCACCTAGGCTGACCCTGAGTTCCTGATCCTTCTGCATCTGTGTCTTATGGGTGTGTGCCCTATTCTATTCCATAGCCTTGTTGCCTATGGCTCATGCAAAGCAAAAAATATCAAGATACTACTCCTTTCTTCTCTTACTTTGGCTAATAGTCCAATGTGAATGTTCTGTGTCATTTTCTGGTAAGACGGAATGAGCTGGCTTGACTTTTAAGTTTTCTTCCCCACTGACAAAGAGATAATCATCGTCATAAATTAAGATCATGGGCTTTAGGTGAGACTGAGATCCTATGTTCTATACAGGGACTGTGAAATGGACCACTCTCAAAGACAGAGACAGGTGTGTGGACAGCCCCAAGCTAGGACCATGGTCATGTGGCTCTGTGCTACTTGGAGAGGGTTTTAGAACGCTTCTGAAAGTCCCAGGTCAGGCTGAAGACAGTGCTGCTGGTAGAGGAGAGCAGCATACCTGTGCTCCATCACTCAGGAGACAGAGATGGGATGTGAAGTTGACCCGTGCTCCACCACTCAGGAGACAGAGATGGGATGTGAGGTTGACCTGTGCTCCATCACTCAGGAGACAGAGATGGGATGTGAGGTTGACCCGTGCTCCACCACTCAGGAGACAGAGATGGGATGTGAGGTTGACCTGCACTCCATCACTCAGGAGACAGAGATGGGATGTGAAGTTGACCCGTGCTCCATCATTCAGGATACAGATGGGATGTGAAGTTGACCTGTGCTCAATCACTCAGGAGACAGAGATGGGATGTGAAGTTGAAAGTCATTTTTGGCTACACAGGGCATTTGAGCTCAGCCTGAGCTAGAGAACCTGTTCCTACAAAGTATGAGGCTCACATTTCCTTGCAGTCATGCTTTCCCGGGCCAGGTGACTTTGCACAATCCTCCATCTACACTCTTACACTATCTGGGTTCTCATAACATCTCACACAGGCCCAAGCTCCAGGGTAGCCCTCAGCTTCTGGGACTGGGGCTGGGCTCTATGCTTGCTGAAGGATTCTCATGAGTGCATTCCATAGTATGGCAAGTTATTGTTCAGTGGACAAACAGGTATGTGTGGGTAGATGGCAGTAGGTATCACTTTTTTATACTGAAATCAAAGACTGAATTTATGGTATAGTCTCTGGGTTTTTAAAATCATATTGATTTGTGTAGGGAGGGAAGATGTGAGGAAATCAGGGGACAATCTTCAGGAATCCGTTCTTTACTTGTCTGTGTGTGCTCCAGGGACTGCACTAAGATGGACAGGCTTGTCAGCAAGTGCCCTTTCCTGCTAAGCCATCTTGCCAGCCTACAATCTGTTTTTTCAATGGCTGACATCACATAGACATTCTCTTAATCTTGATGAGCTAGTTTTTTTTAGATTTAAAGTCACAGTATATTCTCCTTTAATCTAATGTTTAACAAATACTATATCATGGAAGAAAGTTATTGGTATATAATGCATTTCACTTTGTCTATGAATCAATCAATTGATGCAGTCATCCGAGTGTACAAATTTTCTGTGTAGGATAAACTACCCAAGTTACTGAAATGAGGTCTAAGATACAGTCATGTCCCTAAGGGCACTATGGAGATACTTCTGCTAGGGCCGGGGGTGTTGCGGGAAAACACTTTGAATAGTCTTTGTTAGCCATTGCTGGAGGAACTGCTAATTAATTAATTAATTAATTAGCAATGAGCAAATGGCACCCAGTGAGGAAGTGTGGCTTAGCTTCCAAATGCTAATTATTGGTCCCTTTATGGAACCGAGACATGTAGGGCAGACTGTGGCAGGATCCCAGATGAGCTGGCACCCAGACATGAAGAGAAGGCTGCAGTTCTCATTTGTACCAGCTCGAATGCCAGCTTTTATCTAGTGAGATTAATTAGAACTTTGAGAAGTACAAGTACGAGCCATAAAATATTAACATTCATGTCACTGGTAATGCGTAAGTGCCCTGAAATAGCTCGGGGCCATTTTAGGGTATGGCTGCTTTGACTGGTAGGGAAAAGTTTGGTTTTCTGCTCTTTCAAGGGAAAGCTCTCCTGTGGCCTGCTCACTGGCTTGGAGATTCACCAGTTGCTGCCACCTTTCAGCTGGCCTTGCCTAAGTGTGCTTATGCACTTCTGTGATGGGTGTGGAACCACAGCCATGACTCTGCAGAGGCAAGATGCTGCTGGCTGGTCCTCCCTTCACATCACTTGACTTCCATGAACCTGCGAGCTGAGTGCTTCCTGGACTGGTTCACTGCCTTGTGACTCTGCACGTGTTTTTTCCAGGTATTCCTTGCTGTTCCATGCACATGCGCACGCGCACACGCACACACACACACACAAACGCAAACCCAGTGAAGGATACACTGAAGAGCTATAGCATAGGATAGGACAGAAATAAAAGGCTCAAACCATAGAGGTTTATGGGCACTTTTAAACACATGGGGGGTCACAGCATTTTTAAGGCACCAGAGATGCCAAAGCCAGACCAACTCCTGTTGTAAGGATCCATGCTTCGCAGAAGAATGACACCCCAGACTCACATAGGATATAAATGCAGAGTGATTTATTCTGCAGAAGTCCAGCATGCTGGGGTCTCCCATTACCAAGATAGAGAGACTCTGAAGTTCACAGGTTCAATTTAAAGCTCCTTAGGGGAATCCCGAGGTAGGTTGGCTTTGTCTTACTCTATCACAAAGGACATTCCGTTACTGGGGCGTGGGGGCCAGCAGGAAACTGCTGACCCATTGTCCTTGCTTCAGGGCAGGTGATAGGGCAGTTTCTGACTGGCTGCTCAAAGCCAAGCCTGTATTTTTAGGTCTAGTCTCCTTAACTGTTCATTTGAAGCCTGTCATGGAATCAGCCTTCTCACTGTGTTTGCTGTGGATGCAGGAGGCAGCCCAGTCCTAGGTCAGGTTAGCAGAGGGATGAAAAGGCAGAAACTCACAGCTGCTTGAAATGAAGTCAGTGATCTCACAAACATGTGCCAAATGTTTTATGCCAAACAGTTTTCAGTTGTTTGAGATGGGGTCTCATACAACCCAGGATAGCTTCAAATTTGCTACTACCCCAAATTAGCCAGCAGCCTGAACCTCCTCCTCTATCTCCTGAGTTCTAGGCATAGAGGCAGATTAGCATTTTACATAGATTATCTTCCAGCGTTGATCATTAAATATGGAACTTGGGACACCTCCATTAGCCCAAAGGACTGCTATTACTTCTGCGCAGTAACTGGACTGCTGAACACTGGGGTCCCTGGGTCCAGCCAGCCCTTCCCAGAGCCAACCCAGCTAGCAGGAGTCTATGTGGGTCCTGAAGCTGTGGAGCACTGGGCTTCTTTTAGGACTTAGAATATCTGAGGATATCAAGTTTCCTGCGTTGCCGCCCCATGCTTTTGAGCACGCGCAGTGTCCCTAGGTGTTTTTAAAAAAATGTGTTATAGTCTCAGAGATAAGCAGGAGGGAACCGCAGTAAGGAAAAGTATCAAAGTATGCTCAAAGAACCTAAGTGTAAAACAAACAAACAAAAACAAACGTATTCTAATTCCAGAGATAGGCAAGTGGGAACAGCAGTAAAGTGCTGAAGCTTTGCTCAGTCCCGAATGTAGTTCAGATGCGGAAGATCTATCTCGGGATGATCTCTCAGCAAATGGGGTCCCTTTCTTCTTACACTGATTTGGATAGGCTCCCTGAGTGTCCTACTGATGGTCAGAGAACATTCTCAGCAAGCAGATCCACTCACTAACGAAGGAGAGAGGATGAATCAATGCAGTCCCACGGACAAAGCCTGGGCCTGGAACTCAGTGCGCTCCGCCAGTCACTCTCCAGCCGCACTGCTAAGACAGCCGAGCGGGGGCCCACAGCTGTGTGGTCATGTGGACGGTCTGCCTGAGCTGGACGCTGCGTTCCTTCCTCAGCTCCTTCCTGGAGATCAGATACACCTGAGAAGGAGCAGCTCAGGGGAGGAACGGCTTATTTTGGCTCAGGGTCAGAGGATGCAGCCCCCTGTGGTGGGCAGGACAAAGGGAAGAGTGGCCTCCAGCTGCTGCCCCAGAGCGAGGCAGCTGGCCACAATGCTTCTGTAGGCAGGAACGGGGCTACTTACTAGTGCTCTGATCGTCGTTTTTCCTGCTCTTTTGTATTTATCCTGAGACCCCAGCCTACAGGACGATGCTGCACACTTTGGAAGTGGGTCTTCTTCATTAACCCTCTCTGGAAGCCCTCTCCCAGAAGTGTGCCTCCTATGTGATTCCAGTCAGGTTGACAGCGAAGGTGAGCCATCACCACTGTCTTTCTTGGTTCTCATTGAAGTAATTCCTTAGGCAAGAAGATGGGAAATAAACGGACCGCTGTCCCGGAAATATGAAGGACTGGGGGAAACATTTTCCTAGTGGCTTGGCTCCCTGCAAGCCCCACACGGGTGGGTGTGGGGTCCTTAAGGGTGCACGTAAGACGTTTGGGCCATTACCTGGCTCCCTCTCGGGTCTCCTTTCTCTCCCACAGCTTGCCGCAGAGCTATAATGAAGTGGCCAGGGTCCTTGAGGCACAGGCATCTCCTCACTGCATGGCTTCCTTAGAACAGAGTCAATTACTGGCCTTTATTCCATTCTGTCTTTACAAATTAGCTGTGAGGTAATGCGTCTTTGGGATGGGAGAGAGGGTCCCCATGCGAGGAGACTGATGGAGAGCAGAAAACATAAGTCAACACTATTTATGGTACAGATGGAAACTTGAAGGCTTACTGTGTGCTCAGCAGCTTGGAGGATTCAGGTGCTGTCTTAGTTAGGGTTTCTATTCCTGCACAAACATCATGACCAAGAAGCAGTTGGGGAGGAAAGGGTTTATTCCACTTACACACTGCTGTTTATCATCAAAGGAAGTCAGGACTAGAACTCAAGCAGGTCAAAAAGCAGGAGCTGATGCAGAGGCCATGGAGGGATGTTCCTTACTGGCTTGCTTCCCCTGGCTTGCTCAGCCTGCTTCCTTATAGAACCCAAGACTACCAGCCCAGAGATGCTACCACTCACAAGAGGCCCTCCCCCTTGATCACTAATTGAGAAAATGCCTTACAGTTGGATCTCATGGAGGCATTTCCTCAACTGAAGCTCCTTTCTCTGTGATAACTCCAGCCTGTGTCAAGTTGACGCTCAAAACCAGCCAGTACAGGTGCATACTTTTTTGTTTAAGATTTATTAATTTTATGTATATGAGTGCACTGTTGCTGTCTTCAGACACACCAGAAGAGGGCATCAGATCTCATTACAGATGGTTGTGAGCCACTATGTGGTTGCTGGGAATTGAACTCAGGACCTCTGGAAGAGCAGACAGTGCTCTTAACCACTGAGCCATCTCTCCAGCCCCAGGTGCATACTTCTAACCCCAGGATTTGGGCTGTGGAGGCAAAGAAGATCAAGGGCATCCCTTCACTACACAATGAACTTGAGGCCAGCCTGGGTTCCAGAAGACCATGGCACAAAGGTAAACTAAACAAACATGAGGCTAAGGAGTGGCTTTGGATAGGAGCACATGTTCTTGCAGGGGAGACCCAGGGTTTGACTTCTATGGGCACCACATGCATGTGATAAAACATTTATACATCACACACAGGACAAATAACATACACTAGGTATGATGACATACATCTGTAATCCCAGCACTTGAGAAGGATCAGATGTTCAGGGTATGAGGCTGGAGAGATGGCTCAGTGGTTAAGAACACTGGTTGCTCTTCCCTAGAACTAGAGTTCAATTCCCAGCAGCTACAGAACAGCTCAGAACTGTTTGCAACTTCAGCTCCTGGGGATCTAACACCCTCACATACAGAGACATACACATAAAACACCAATGCATATAAAATAAATAAATCATTTTTAAAAAAAGAAGTTCAAGGTCAACATTGACTATATAACAACTTGCAGGCTAGCCTGGGCTACTTGAGACCTTGCTTTAAAAAAACAAACTAACTAAAAGTATTCTTTCTACTCCCATAAAGTTTTCATAGGAGTTTTAGAGGTAAGGCAGGGGCAGGAAAGCAATGGTGGCCATTGGCAGAGGGGAGTGAAGGCTAAGAAGTGGCTCTGGGTAGACAAAGACAGTCCTGTGCCCTTGAGACAGGAAATGAAAAGCTGGGGGGGGGGGGTCCAAGTCTGCAGGTACTATACCAACAAACACTCAGAAAATGAGCTCAGGCCTGTAGTTCCAGCCACAAGGGAGGCAGAAGCGGGAGGACCTGTGCTAAGGTTGTCTGACCTACACAGTGAGCTCTATACATAGCTATATAGCAAGTCCCAGTCTCAAAAGACGAGCAAACACCGGCCAAACAACAACAACAAAAAAACCTCAACCCAGAAAAAGAAAACTATAGACCTCCCTCTTCTTATTTTTCCTGAACAAGGCTGCATAGCAACTACTTATGTGTTTGCCATATGAAGTTGAGTATTGCCCTTGCATGATCTGTAAAGAATTGTGTATGGGTTCTTTGAATTTGTGAATTGCCTTTGATAGGATGGCCATTTTTACTATGTTAGTCCTACTGATACATGAGCATAGGAGATCTTTCCATCTTCTGATATCTTCTTCAGTTTCTTTTTTCAGAGACTTGAAGTTTTTAATCATACAAGTTTTTTACTTGTTTAGAGTTAGTTACCCCAAAATATTTAAGGCTATTGTGAGGGGTGCTTTTTTTTTAATCCTTCTCAGCCCGTTTGTCATTTGTATATAGGAGGGCTACAGGTTTTTTTGAGGTAATCTTATATCCAAACACTTCAAATAGGTGTTTATCAGCTGTAGGAGTTCTCTGGTAGAATTTAGGGGATCATTTATGTATACCATCATATCATCTACAAATAATGATACATTGACTTCTTCCTTCACAATCTGTGGCTCCTTGATCCCCTTTAGTTGTGCTATTGCTCTGGCTAGGACTTCAAGTACTATGTTGAGTAGACATGGAGAGGTTGGACAGTCTTATCTTGTTCTCGATTTTAGTGAAATTACTTTGAGTTTCTTTCCATTTAATTTGATGTTGGCTATGGGCTTGCTGTTAAACTGCCTCCTACTATAAATTGCCATGTCCAGCCTTGCAGGCTATGAGGGTCAGCACCAGTCTTATTGTGTCTTGTAATAACATGACATCCCTGGGAGGCCTGCTCTTTGTTTGTTTACCTGGTTTTGAAGGGAAGAGGAGGAGGACGGGGAGAAGTGGAGGGAGGGAAACTGAGGTTGGGATGTAATGTATGAGTGAAGAATAAATGTTAAAAGAATTTACTTAGCTGGGCAGTGGTGGCACATGCCTTTAATCCCAGCACTAAGGAGCCAGAGGCAGGAAGATCTCTGACCTCAGGCCAGCCTGTTCTACAGAGTAAGTTCCAGGACAGCCAGAAATACATAGAGAAACTATCTCAAAAGACAAACAAACAAACAAACAAACAAAATTATTTATGTAGTGTTTATATTCTGTTAACCATTTTCTGTATTCTAGGGATGATTTAAAGTATACAGGAACGGGGCGGTAAGATGGCTCAGTAAGTAAAGATGCTTGTCACCAAGCCTGGCATCCGGAGCTCAGTCCCCAGGTCCCACATGGAGGAAGGAGAGAAGTCACTCCTAAAAGCTGTCTATGACTACTGTGTTACCAGCCCCCACGCCATAAATAAAGGAATAGAATACATTTACCTATACAGGACGATGAGCATGAGTGACTTACAGACTCTCAGGATCTGTGTGAGGGACATGAGATCGCAGATTCTGATAACCTGGTGTGTGTGTGTGTGTGTGTGTGTGTGTGTGTGTGTGTGTATGTGTGTGTTGGATTGGGGGTTGTCCTAGAACAACAACCTCATGAAGCAACTGAGGGACCGTGACCCCTTGTGGGATGCTGATCCCCACTTGAATGTAATACAAATTCATGGTCTCTTTAAGCTCCCATGGGACTGAGAACTGTGTGACAGCCCCAGGGAACTGCTGTTATCCTAGCAGAGCCAAGTGAAAAAGGCTCCAAACTTCCAAAGGCTACTGGAGTGGGGTCAACACTGAAGGTGCAGGACTTCTCTAGGCCCAACCATTCAGCTTCAGAGAAACAGCTCTGCTGAGACACTCATTCCAGACACAAGTCCACAGGGCTCAGCGTGGGGCTGTGGGCATCTGTTTGGTTGCTTGTTTAGCTTTCTCTTAAACAGGGTCTCACTATGTATGTGGCCTAGGCTGTCCTGAAATTCCCTTTGTAGATCAGGCGGTCCTAAAACTCAGAGCTCCATTTGCTTGTGTCTCCTGAGTTCTGGGATTAAAAGTGTTCAACACTTGGCTTGTGTGATTTTTTTTGGGGGGGGGTGTGGGGGTGTGTGCAGATTCCCACTGTAGAGCTAAGGCCGGCCTACAATGCTTTATGTAGATACCTCCAGCCTCAAACCCACGATCCTCCTGTCTCAGTTTCCTGAGTGCTGGGATTGCTTGTACTTTGTTCAGAGGTTGTCTGGGGATTGTTCCACTGATCTAATAGAACAGAAAGGAGGGGGCATTTGTTTTGCCTTTCCAAACATGAAGTGTAGATAATTATTTACTGGAGAATCATAGCCAATGCACCACTATCAGATAATTAAGAAGTCAGTTCAGCATCTTTGGAGAATCCCACCAGACACTCCCCCGCCCCCCAAGAGAAAGGCCATGGGGCACACAGGCGCCCCTCCCCTCCTGAAGGGAGAGGCAGATTACATTGGGGGGGGGGGCATCAACCATAGGCCACCTGTGGGTGGGGGAGGTCCTTGATACATTCCACAGGGCGGGCCTACTGACAAGGGAAGTCCTTGCCACCTCATTCCCTAAAGACCAATCAGTTTAAAAGTCACACTGCTCTCTAAGGGTCCACTGGAGATCTCATACAGTGGACCCTTAGAGAATGTGGTTGTCAATTTTGGTTTATCTCATCAAACATACTTAAGAGAAGATGGCAAGACCAGAGCAGAAGAACAAACAGACGGATGGACCCATTCCTCAGTATAACCATTTATTTAAAAGCAATAATTCAGATTGCATATGAGCTAATAACTGGGCTTTTAATAGCTGACTTATCTTCAAGTTAATATAATTTTGGTGGTTTGTTCTTTCTGAACATCTTTGTTTCAGGAGTCTTCAGCTTTGTGCATTAACTTTTTAAAAAAGTTTGGTAAAGATCTTTGGTTTTCAAACATCTTTGTAAAACTGAACTTTCTGTAACTTCAGAGGTTTTCCAGTTCCTTCCCATTGTCTTCAGAGGAAAGTATCTTTTGAGGTTCATTAAATGTACTGCTTATATTCTGGATAATTCCATATTTGATCTTGTCTAGGATGCACAAGAATTCTTCCTGTCAATGTACTCATAGAAAGCGATCATATTTATGTGAGTAAATTCAGGGGATTTGGGGAACAGCTTACATGAGCTTTAGTGAAAAATCATTATGTATGTTTTCTTTATATCATAAGATTCTAAGAAAAATTACCAAGTGAAAGGAAAAACACAATAGTGAATTTGCATAAGACATCCAAATAAAAGGTTAAAAATATGTTAATGATGAAAAAAAAAGTCACACTGTTCTGCCAATCACAATGAGCTTAATGGCTGCTGCTCTGAAAACTGTATAAAAACTCACTGAACAGGGGTTGCTGCCTCTCCTTCGGGTGCAGGGCAGTCTCAGCATGTTGGAACAATAAATTCCTCTTGCTTTTGCATTGGTTCCCAGCTCCGAGTTGTTCACTTGGGGGTCCCCGGTAAGCTAAGGCTCATTAGAGTCCTACAATACCACAGCTCCAAGCAAAGCTACCACTCTTGCGGTGACTCTTGGTATCTGCTCAAACCATGTGGTGAAATGCCAGAGGGAACCTTACAGCAGACACACCAGGATCAGTGTTAACATCACTAAGTCAGGCACTGATTTATTTTGTGCCTCTAAAGAGCCCAAAGCAGCTCACAGTACCACATACAAAGTATCTCCCAGAACAGAGCCCCAGACCCTGCTCTTGAGTGGTGCTTCAGCTTATTTATCCCTTGCTGTGGTTCCCTGTTTGCTACCTCCCAGACTGGTGGTGGAAGCCACTGAAGGCCACTGGGAAGATGGGCTCAAGAGAGGTGGCTGGATTAAAGTTATTAGAAAGGGACTTCCGTGAATGAATCCCAGTGGCTTATAGAAGACAGACCAGAGGGCACACATACAAACACACACACACAAATACACACATATACACAAAATGTGTGCACATGCAACAGACATATACTTGTCATACATACACATTCACACACACACACAAACAAATCCTTTAATGCCCTAGGTCACTCTGGTACTGACAGCCACAAGGCTATCAATTGTGAGCTCTGAACCTTTGAATAGAACCATAAGCGTAAGCAAACCTCTCTCTTTAATAATGTACCCAGCCAACGGCACTATTTTTTTTTTTTTTTTTTTTTTTTTTTTTTTTTTTTTTTTGGTTTTTCGAGACAGGGTTTCTCTTTATAGCCCTGGCTGTCCTGGAACTCACCTTGTAAACCAGGCTGGCCTCGAACTCAGAAATCCGCCTGTCTCTGCCTCCCGAGTGCTGGGATTAAAGGCATACGCCACCACGCCTGGCCAAGCGGCACTATTTTATTAGTGACAGCAAATTAAGTAAGAGAAAATTCATGCCAGGGAGTGGGGCTGCCACTCTAACAGTACCTGCAAACCTGAAGTGGCTGTCCTCCCCACCCGGTCTGTGGGAAGGGTCCTCTGCACACAGCACAGGCTCATTACCTAAGCCCATCTTGGACTGGAGCTCCTTGTTCTCTGATGCAGTTCCAACCCACAGTGCTGGTGGGGAGTGCAGTGGGGTCTGCAGGAATCTGGTCTTGCAGGGGAGCACAGGAAAGAAAGAGCTTGAGGCTGTGGTGGCTCCCACCATGGTTTTAAGAGGACATCTTTTTTTTTTTTTTTTAATTAGGTATTTTCCTCATTTACATTTCCAATGCTATCCAAAAAGTCCCCAATACACTCCCCCCCCCACCCACTCCCACTTTTTGGCCCTGGCGTTCCCCTGTACTGGGGCATATAAAGTTTGCAAGTCCAATGGGCCTCTCTTTCCAGTGATGGCCGACTAGGCCATCTTTTGATACATATGCAGCTAGAGTCAAGAGCTCTGGGGTACTGGTTAGTTCATAATGTTGTTCCACCTATAGGGTTGCAGATCCCTTTAGCTCCTTGGGTATTTTCTCTAGCTCCTCCATTGGGGGCCCTGTGATCCATCCAATAGCTGACTGTGAGCATCCACTTCTGTGTTTGCTAGGCCCCGGCATAGTCTCACAAGAGACAGCTATATCTGGGTCCTTTCAGCAAAATCTTGCTAGTGTATGCAATGGTGTCAGCGTTTGGAAGCTGATTATGGGATGGATCCCTGGATATGGCAGTCTTTAGATGGTCCATCCTTTCGTCACAGCTCCAAGCTACTCTGTGACACTTTCCATGGGTGTTTTGTTCCCAATTCTAAGAAGGAGCACAGTGTCCACACTTTGGTCTTCGCTCTTCTTGAGTTTCATGCGTTTAACAAATTGTATTAAGAGGACATCTTACTGTGGTGTTGGAGCCTGTAAGGAGCTGAGAGAGAGAGAGAGAGAGAGAGAGAGAGAGAGAGAGAGAGAGAGAGAGAGAACATTGGCATAACAGCCATGAGAACCCACAGAGCTGCAGGAGCCAGGTTTCAGGAGATATCACACCTATCCACTGCTTCAGAGAATGTAGGGCTGGGGACTTTAAGATTTCCAGTTGGAGGGGCTGGAGAGGTGGTTCAGAGGTTAAGAGCATTGATTGCTCTTCCAGAGATTCTGAGTTCAATTCCCAGCAACCACATGGTGGCTCACAACCATCTGTAATGAGATCTGATGCTCTCTTCTAGTGTGTCTGAAAACAGCAACAGTGCACTCATCATATATGTCAAATAAATAAATTAAATCTTCTCTAAAAAGTTAAAAAAAAAATCCAGCCTGTCGCGCTGGGTTGTAGTCTTGCTTAGGACTGATTGCTTCTGCCTGCTTTAGTTTTCTCTCTGCCACGGGAGTGCTTGCCCTGTCTCGGTCCCACCACTGCACTGTGGAAGAAGAGAACTTGGTTTCGGTTTTGTGAGAAGTCTCAGCTGGGAAGAACCTACCTTAATGCTCAGAGGACACTTTGGACTTGGATTCTGAGTGACATGGAAGGAGTCGGGACTTGGTGACCATGGAACGCTTCCTGCTCTGGGAGGTGAGCATGAGCCTTGTGGGAGGAAGAGGCTGAGATTTCATTTTGTCCGTGAAGAGCTCAAGTTGGGGAGCCTGGTCCTCAGCGAGGGGAACTGGGAGAGGGTGGGACCTGTTAAGAGGTGGGGCCCCGTGGAATGCTTTCAGGTTGTTGGGATGCTGTCCCTGGAAGTGACTAAGTAGTTCCCTTGCAATCTGTAACTCACAAATGGATTCCTAGTTCTGATGAGAGTTGTCCTAGGAAGAGCAAGACTGGCCCTGGCCCTTCTTCACTGTGACTTTCTGTCTGGCCATAGGATCACTTCCTCTTGTATGTGCTTTCTTGCAATGTCATCTCCCGTGGGGTGACACAGTGGGGTTCCCTGTCAAAGCTAGTGTTTGGCACTTGTCTTAGTCAGGGTTTCTATTCCTACACACACACACACACACACACACACACACACACAACCCCCTTCCCCCCCCCCAAAACCCCACAAAACCCAATCAGGACCAAGAAACAAGTTGTGGAGGAAAGGATTTATTCAGCTTACACTTCCACACTGCTGTTCATCACCAAGGAAGTCAGGACTGGAACTCAAGCAGGTCAGGAAGCAGGAGCTGATGCAGAGGCCATGGAGGGATGTTCTTTACTGGCTTGCTTCCCCTGGCTTGCTCAGCTTGCTTTCTTATAGAATCTAGGACTACCAGCCAAGGGATGGCATCACCCACAAGGGGACCTTCCCCCTTGATCGCTAATTGAGAAAATGCCTTACAGTGGATCTCATGGAGGCATTTCCTCAACTGAAGCTCCTTTCTCTGTGATAACCCCAGCTGTGTCAAGTTGACACACAAAACCAGCCAGTACAGCACTGTTAGGCCCCAAGACCAGAAGCTAAACAAACACAAACCTGTGTTTTTTTAGTAAGTTGCCCAGTCTCAGGTACTTCAGTGTGGTGACTGTGGGAAGCCACATACGCCATTACAAGATGGCGCTGGCTACCGCTGGCCACCACCCGTAAGTTTGGGTAAACAACCAATGTGCACATGTGCATAAGGGTTTCACGCCACATCACAGCCCATCCCGGGGAATGTAAATGAGGTACTGAAAGCACAACCAATCAGGCATAGACATGCCACTCCTAGGCCTATATAAGCAGCGCCAGTTCTGGGGCTTGGGGTCTTTGCCTTCTCTATCAAGCTCTCCCAATAAACATGTGCAGAAGAATCCTGTTGTGGCAACTTCCTTGCTGGCTGTCCACAGTGACAGTCCGTCTTATTCAAATATGAAGATGAAGGAACACACAAAGAAGACTGTGAAGCTAGACTTCAATAGAATGACCACTTTTCCACACAGACTAAAACTAGCAGGAGCTTGGTTAGATCCTGATGCAAACCAACAAAAATAAAAATGAGTGTAGCACAAGCATTGCGGTTATACTTTTAAAAATATCGTGAACCATATGCACTAAAAAGAACTTCTAAGTAAAATAGAATTGTCTAGGATTTGTGTGGACACTTTCAAGGCAGAGGTGTGTGAAGTGGCTCTGAGAGCAAAGACATCCGCTGCCCGACAGCTTGAGACTGACTCCCAAACACCACAGAGTAGAAAGACACCCGGCCTTCAAGTTGTTCTCTGACCTCCATAAGCATACACCTCTCACCACACATGTGCTGGGGCATGTACACCCCTCATACATGCCAAATAAAATAAACAAGAACATATATGCTGGAGATCTGTAAGGCTCAGTGGGCAGTGCTTGCCATGTCTGTGTGACCACTGTTTTTCACCCCCCGCCCCAGAACCCACAGAAGTGCCAGGTTGGCATGGCATGGCAGCCTGCCTGTGACTCCATCGATGGCTCAGAAGATGGACATGGGATCCCAGGAGCAAGATGGCTGGCTAGAGTAAGTATGCCATTGAGCTTAGTAGGGTTCAAGTGAGAGATGCTGCCTCCAGAAGTGACATGAAAGAGCTACTGAAATAAAAAAATGTTAAGGTCTTTCACTATAACAACAACAACAACAACAACAACAAAACCTACAATAGATAAGTTGGAGGTGTCAGCAGTAGAATGGCTGTCGGGTATTTACAAGGTCCTGGGTTTACTCTTTGGCTGGGGGTGGGGGGTGGGGAAAGGAAGACAGGGGCTACTTTTCAGGAGTGAATAGCGCTTAGTTCATAAGATTGAGGACCTGAGTTCAAATCCCCAACATTCATATAAAAGCCAGGCATGGGGCTAGGTAAGGTGGTGAACTCTTTTAGTCCAGTGCTGTGGAGGAAGAGGCAGGTGATCTCTGAGTTCCATGTCACCCTGGTGATCTCTGAGTTCAAGGCCTACATGGAGAGTTTCAGGCCAGCCAGGGACACAGTGAGAGACCTTGTCTCAAACAAACAAACAAACAAACAAACAAACAAAACAACAAATCAAAATCTAAAACCTAGCCAGGCAGTGGTGGCACACACCTGTAATCCCAGCACTTGAGAGGCAGAGGCAGGCGGATTTCTGAGTTCGAGGCCAGCCTGGTCTACAGAGCGAATTCCAGGGCAGCCAGAGTTACACGGAGAAACCCTGTCTCAAAAATTCAACAACAACAACAACACCACAAAACCTAAACAACTAGGCCTAGAAGTAAGCGCCTGTAAGCCCAGCACACAAGTAGAAACAGGTGCACTAGGGCTCGCTGGCCTGGCAGCTTCTGGTTCATTAGGAGACCCCGTCGCAAAAAAAAAAAAAAAAAAAAAAAAAAAGAAAAGAAAAGAAAAGAAAAGGAGGTGCTGGAGATTGGAGGAAAGGCTTGTACGTGCACAGCACCCACACAAACACACACGGCTCTTCTCTCTCTCTCTCTCTCTCTCTCTCTCTCTCTCTCTCTCTCACACACACACACACACACACACACACACACACGCACACGCACACGCACACGCACCGGAGATGGGAAGAAGAGAGCGTGGAAAATGAGGTTAATAACTCATTGTAACTATTTGAAGTTTTGAGAAAGTCATGTAACTTTTCCCCTAATCTTGGTTTGGTTTTTTGTGAAGTGTTCCCTATCTCAGGGGGGCAGGGTGGTGCATGTCTCTTTTCATCATGGAGAGTCACACACTTGGAGGAATTCTGTTAGGTCAAGTCTAGGGGAGGCCTGGGAAGCTGGGGGTTAACATTTTGTCCCTGGGAGCTGGGCTTTCCCACAGCTGCCAGCAATTAGGCTAGCTGGCAGCCTCCTAGGAAAATCCTGCTGCCTGATTAGGACTAATTGCTAGCCAGCATCTAAGTCCCCAATCGATAGAGATGGAAATCCATTAGGGAAAGCCTGGGCAGGCAGTGAGGCTGCCTCCTGAGAGTGTGTGGAGGATTCATGCACCAGTTAACTAGGCTCCTACATGGCACGACTCCAGCTGCACCCACCCTGCCAGCCTTGCTGGAAACCAAACTGTGTAACACTCTGGAGGTTCCCCTTTCGTCACCCCGATTAGGGCTTGAATAAAGAAGCCTGTTTTTGCCCCCAAATGACACAGTGACCTGCCTTCCCTTAGCCCACTTCGTTTAACATTTTATGTGTTTATTTTTGGTATTTTTGTCATATGTCTGTGCAGAGGCCAAAAGAGGGCATCCGATTCCCTGGGACTGGAGTTACAGACAGTTGTGAGCCATCAAGTGGGTGCTGGAAACGACCCGGGTCCTCTGGAAGAGTAGCCAGTGCTCTTAACTGTTGAGCCATCTCTCCAGTTCCTGTTCCTTTACAGAGTTTTTGTCCTTAAACTTGCAGTAATCCTTTTGCCTCAGCTCCTGAGTGCTGGAATGTGGCAGGGAGAAAGATGGCACCGCAGTACCATACCCCTCCCCCTCCTGAGCAGGGCCTTGTGGAGCCCAGGCTGACCTTGAACTCTTGATCTTCCTGTCCCAGCCTATATGCTAGAGTTACAGGCGTGCACCACCATACCCAGCCTCATTAAACGTAATTTTTGCCAGCACTCGGGAGGCAGAGGCAGGCGGATTTCTGCGTTCGAGGCCAGCCTGGTCTACAGAGTGAGTTCCAGGACAGCCAGGGCTACACAGAGAAACCCTGTCTTGAAAAAAACCAAAAAACCAAAAAAAAAAAAAACCAAAACCAAAACCAAAAAACCGTAATTTTTGTTAAAATGTTTGTTAATGTGTAGTTTCCCCAAGTTAGTACTGTCCAATTTGGACTTGTAGTGCCCTGAAGGTGTTGCAGGGACCTCCTTGGACTCCCTGGAGGGCTGTCCCCTGGCTGTATCTGGAAGGTGTGTGGGAGAGTTCCTACCCATCCTGCCAGCTTCTGCCTGAGCTGGACTGAGGATGTGCAAAAAACGTGGAAGCAAAGTGATAAACCTCAGGAAGCCCTCCGGAGAAAAACTTGCCAGCAACTCAATTCCTCCCTCCTTCTAGCTGTAGTTTGAATATTAAAGGTCCCCCATGGACCAGTGTGTTTGAAATGCCTGCTTCCAGCCTGTGCCACTTTTTTTTTTTTTTTTTTTTTGCGGGGGGGGGGGGGGTTGCTTTTAGAACTTTGAGAAGTTAGAGCCTGTCACATATAACAACAGCAACAACAACAATACAAATCCTAAACAACTAGGCATAGAAGTAAGCGCCTGTAACCCCAGCACACAGGTAGAGACAGGTGCACCAAGCCAGGAGATTTCCAGGCTGCTTCGCCAGTGTTGCGTGGTGCCTGCACTGTGCCTTCCTCATTGTGGTGGATGGGACCCCCTTTAACCACGAGCCACCGTACACATTACGCTTTCTTCCTGTCAGCTGCTTCTTCATGTCACTGGCCAAGTCTAGAAACCAGCACTGGTCTTCTCACACTGCCACTTCCTACATTTTCCTTCTCATCTGCTTCCAACGTGAATTTCTTGCAAACAAGGTGTAACTCATTCGTTTCCCCAGCGGAACCCTAGGTCTGGCGGAGCAGCAACAGTGGTACCCGGTACCGGAAAGGTAATTGTTCCATCTTTATCTGTGCTCTTTATCGGAGACTCAAAGCTGACAGTTTATAGTCCATCCTGGAGGGAAGTCAAGGCAGGAGCTCATGGACAGGCCATAGAGGAGGACCGGCTTGCCTTCTATGGCTTGCTCAGCCTGCTTTCATACACAAACCAAGGCCACCGGGTCCTCCACACCAATCATGAAAATGCCACGCACACTTGCCCACAGGCCAGTGTGGGAGAGACATTTCCTCAACTGAGGCTCCCTCTTCTCAGATGACCCCAGCTTGTGTCAAGGTGACAGACAACCAACCAGGACAGAAGCCAAGGCAGGAACCTGGAGGCGGAGAGCATGGAGGACTCTGCTTACTGGCTTGCTCTCCCTGCTTGCTCAGCTACTTTTCTCATCCAGAGCCGGCCCACCAAGCCCCCCCCCCCCATAGCAATTAAGAAAACGCCCTACAGACATGCGCACAGGCCTTATGGAGGTGCACCCTCTGCTAGGTCTTCTCTGACATGCGCACAGGCCTTATGGAGGTGCACCCTCTGCTAGGTCTTCCCTGACATGCGCACAGGCCTTCCCTTCCTGGGAGGATCTAGGCTTGAGTGGTGAAGGAAAAGCAAGCGGGTGGCACAGGATGGGCTGCTTAGACTTACTATGTCTGCTCTTGTGCTTTAGTTTCGCAGTTAGTGTGGGCGAATTCTGAACACCCAGAACCTCAGAGTTCAGAAACCATGGACCTCGCTTTACAGGAAGCCCCTGCATCTCAGAGCTCTGGCAGTGAGGCAGGGTAACTCAGGGGGCTGAAGGGCTCCCAGCCTTTCACTTTCCTTGGGGGGCACAGCTCCCTAACTATTCTCTCACTCTCCGTGGTGGGGCACACTCCCTAACTATTTTTTTGCTCAGCACTGATTCCAGTTTCCTTATCAAGTCTTGTAGTTTTATCTAATGAACACAGAATCTTCTTAAAAGCCATGGTTTCAGACTAGAGTGATGGCTTGGTGGTTAGGAGCACTTGTGGCTGGGGCAGAGGGCCAAAGTTCCATTGCGAGCATCCACATTGTTGCTCACAGCCATCCTTAACTCCAGTTCCAGGGAATCTGACAACCTCTTCTCTCACCAGGCACAAACATGGCACATATATGCATACAAACACATACACACACACACACACACACACACACACACAACATATATATGCATATACACACATGCAGGTAGAACACTCATGCACATACAAAAAGAAATGAAAACAACAACCAAAAGCCATGCTTTCCTTTGCAGTAAATAGGATTCTAGATTTGAAAATGCTCCACCCACCCTGTGAGGACAAGTGACACCAGACTGAAGCACTGATGATAAACAATATTACAGGAGGGACCAGCAGGGGACAGCTCAGTGAATAAAGGCTCTTGCTGTGTAAGTGTGGGACCTGCGTTCTAATCTCGAGAGCCCACAGAGAAGCCGAGGGAAGAGCATTTGTAATCCCAGTGCTGCTGTGGGGAGATGGGAGTCTGAGAAGGAGATTCCTCAGAAGATCTGGGGCCAGCTTGAAAACAACCTATCTCAAACAAGATGGAAGGTTGTCCTTGGATCTGCACACAAGTGCTATGGCATGTATGCTGCCACATGCACACAGGAATGCACACATACACACACACATCATGTACACATGCTCCTCTTTTCTCACCATGTATACACACGTACACACACCATCTATATACATGTGCGCACATACACACCATGTACACATGCTTCTCTCTTTCTCACCATGTATACACACGTACACACACCATTTATATACATGTACACACATACACACCATGTACACACACACACAGGTCCTTGAGAGGCTGAGGCAGGATGATCGCCACAAATCTGAGGCAAGACAGGGCCACACAGTAAGTTTCAGGCCAGCTTGGACTACAGTGGAATACCTTGTATAACAAATTGGTTGGGGCCAAGGATGTAGAGGACCTGAATTCAGATCCTAGAACTCTTATTAAAAAGCTGGGCAAGGTAGTGTGCGATTATAATTCCAGCATTGGAGGCAGAGATAGAGGATGTCTCTCTAGCCAGGCAGCCCAGGCTAAATAGTGAGTCCAAGCGAGAGACCCTGCTTTTCTCTTAGGGAAAACATATACACAAATGAGTTCTTGCCTCCACCACACACAGGTGCACCTCACCACAGGAACACACACACACACACACACACACACACACACACACACACACAGAGGTGTGGGGAGAGGAATGTTGGACATGCTTAAAGGGGTTCATTCTTCCTACCTAGAGGGCAACTTCAAAACTCAACATTTTAAATCCTGGCACAGCACTCCTCGACGTTTAACTGAAGACAAGTGTTACAAAAATTCCTTCCCAGGTCCCCCATACCTCCCCAAAATTCATTCTGGGCAACCAATGAATTCACTCGGCTTCCTAATGAAGCATAGGTGGAGGGTCATTTCTGGGTGTCTGTGAGTCACACTGCAGTCTTTACCCAGCAGGGATGAGGGCTTCCCCATAGCACATAGAGCCCCTGTGCTGGTCTTTCTAACCTATACACTCTAGCCCTTTCCTGAGGTCAATTGTGTTTTCTTGATTGAGACAGGGTCTTATCATGTAGTAGCGCGTGATGGCTTGGAACTAACTCTGTAGACCAGGCTTGCCTCAAGCTCAGAGATCTGCCTGCTTCTGTCTCCGGAACACTGTGATTAAAGGTGCGCACCACCCTACCAAGCCGTATGATGTGGCTTTTCAACATCTGAGAGAACACTGCCTACTTCATGTGGCCAAGTGTTCTCCATAACATGGTGTGTTTAGGTTTAGCTCTCACATGTAGGATCTGAATTACCTTTACATTTGCAAACTTCAGAAAGGAGAACGTTTCTTGCTGCAGAAATGCAGTGAAGTATTCCAAAGGCCCTGGGAACCCTTGTCTGTGAAGTGAGGATAAAAAAGCGATGCTTACTGGTTTGACTAGTTTCTTTTTTATTTTTAATTATGGATGAGCACGTGTGGTATGTACACATGTGTACAGGTGCTGGCAGAGGCCAGAAGAGGGCGTTGGAGCTCCTGGAGCTGGAGTTAACAGGTGGCCATGATGAGCCTTCCCAAGTGAGTATGAGTACTCATTGCCAAACTTGGGTCTTCTGCAAGAGCAGAGTCTCCAGCCCCTTGTTTGACTCATTTCAAATGAGGTGAATTTGTTTCTGCAGAGAACCTAAGAATCCCTTTTCTAATGGCGATCTGCTTGTCCATTACAATACCTCATTGTTCTAAAGGAAGGTGGCTGAGTCCTATTTTGCATGGTAAAATAGCAGCTCTGTGGGCTAGTACAGAAACAAAGAGGCATCTCTAGAATAGATCACAGAGCAGCCTCAGAGTCTGGGGCACCACATTGCCCGTGGAATCTTTAGGAGCCATCAGACTAATTCCAGAGCACCGTCCAGGAGCCTGGAAGAAAGGCATAGTCCCAGGTCCTGGGTGTGAAGCTAAGCCGTGTGCATTTGAGCAGGAACCCGGGCTCATTTGCACAGCCACTGAGCTTAGGACTACTGCTGCAAAACAGCAAGACCTGAACCCCAAGTGCCCACGTGGTCATGAGTACTTTGTCCTAGGAAGTATCTGGATCGGGATTTACGGTCACATAGCAAAGCAATCCCTTCTGATCTGTGTTAGGTCACAGCGACTTTAACTACTCAGTCAAGGGCTATTTATTATATTCTTCTGAGCCAGGTTCCAAGACACGTGTTACATATACGAAGATGTGTATTTTACCCTTAGTTTCTATAACTTAGTTTCTAGACAGGCTAGCCTGGAGAGAGGAAGTGGTCCCAGATATCGTGTTGGACTTGTCCTTCAGTGCTGAAGTTCCGCGGTGTGCCGCCCACCACGCACCGCCGTGCCAGCTTCCCTGGAGGATAGAACCCAGGGCCCCCAGCACACCGGGCAAGTGCTCCAGCACTGAGTCATAGCCCCGCCTCTAATACTTTAATTTAATAGACCTTATTAGATTTTAGCATGAAGAGTAGGACATGTTGCTTTAATAAGCCTCTCACTCACCCAAATGTGAAATGCATGTTCTCATACGAAACCAGGTTTGTTCTCTCTCTCCGCACCCTGCTCTTCATTAGATGAGTCCAATTTAAATGGCACATTGAACATTTAGAATAGTTCCAGAAGCGCTCTGCTAAACACATGCAGCTACAAAGCTGAGCACAACATTGAGCACGGGGGGAGGGGGGGGGGGAACACACGACAATTGTGGGCGTGGACGGCTGAAAACTGCGGCTTGCGCACGTGCACGCGTGCGCGTACACGGAGAACCCCACCCTCGTGATCTCAGGGCAATCGAACAGTGTCGCTGGCCAGAAACAATCTGCTTCCTAACTCTCCAGCCAACAGCCACGACTGACTGAGAGCCTCCTATGCAACAAAGCAACAAACTCGGTGGAAGCTATAAAAGTATAGGATTGAAAACTAGTTCTCTTGGAACTAACTGGGAGGTTAGCCAAGTGAGTACACAAGTCTCAAATGGAGGATACTGTTAAGTTTGCAGGCGTTAGCTCTGTCAAGGAGGATCAGAGAGGCCTCAAAGGACATGAAGGATTTGAGCCAGGCCGTTTATTTAGTTTTGTTTATTGAGTTAGGGTCTCAGATAGCTGAGGCTGGCCTTGAACTTGCTCTGTACCTGAGGCCTCTTGCCTCTACCTCTCAAGTGCCGGGATTCAGCCTTGAACAGCTCAGTAGACTAAGTTAAAGAAAATCATAGAGCCCATGATTTTCAGTCCTGAGGGAGACAGTCGCTCTCATGGGTCGCTCCTTTAGAAATGTTTTCTTGTGAGTTTGGGGTATCTGGGATTTGGGTCTGAGGTCTAGATCTGTCACTGTCCCACGCAGGCATTAGCCACCACATAAAGAAAGCCATCCACACTTGGACGCTGCTTAGCTGATCAAGGCATGGGAACTTCCTCTGCTTCCCTGGGGAGATGCTAGTGAGTTAGTCTCACTGCCTCACCCTCCCTCATGGCTTTGGCCAGGAGGAATGCTAGCTGAAAATGACATGGAGGTGTGCTCCTCACTCCCCATATCGTCCTGGTTCATTATGCCCTCTGGGGCGTGCTCTTCCTATAGGGGGAAGGCCTAACCAACGCTGCTGGCAGATGGATTATCTAAAACTATCAAGCAAAGCTCTCTGGCCCGTCCTTTTCTAGATTGCCAACAGAATAAATATCCAATAGTGAAAGAGGGAAAATAAAGAAGTAGAGATTTAGAACAGCTAGGCATATTGTACCAGTAGCATGTTTTGCTCCTGTTTAACAGCAACCTGGCTTAGAAGCAAAAGTCGAAGTAAGGGTAAAAGAATAATTTTGTGGGGATTTTCCTATTTATTTATTTATTTATTTATTTATTTGAGATAGGGTCTTACTATGAAGCAATAATTTTGTGGGGATTTTCCTATTTATTTGAGATAGGATCTTACTATGAAGCCGTGGCTGTCTTGGAACTGGTCTACACCATGGCTGACCTCAAACTAATAGGGATCCGGCTTCCTCAGCCTCCTGAGTGTTGGGATTAAAAGCATGTGTCACCATGCCCAGCTAATTATTTATTTTCAATTTTATGTGTATGGGTGTTTTGCCTGCATGCATGTCTGTCATCACATGAATGCAGTGCCCAGAGGCCAGAAGAGAGTTTTGGATCCCTAGAACTGGAGTTATAGATGGCATCTGTGGTTTTGAGAATTGAATCCAGGTCTTTTGCAAGAGCAAGTATTATTAACCACTAAGGCAACTCTCCAACTTATGAACATTATTTTAAGATTTTTTTATATTATATATTTAGTGTGTGTGTGTAGGTGTGACCTACCATCCATGTATGATAGTCAGAGTGATGAAGTTGGGCCCTGAGGGTGTGACCTACCATCCATGTATGGAAGTCAGAGTGACAGAGTTGGGCCCTGAGGATCGAACTCAGGGAATCAGGCTTGGCTGTTAAACCATCTTGCAGGCCCAACATTTAATACAAGAAAATCTGCGTGCAAATCCAAGTGCTCACATGGGGACATAGGAAAGATGACTGGCTCAGGCTTGAGTTAGGGGAAGCCAGCAACAGCTCTTTGGAGAAAGGGACATGCCAGTTGGGTCTAGGACTGTATACAGGTCTGACTGGAAATCACCCTTAAGAGAATGACTGCAAATAGATGAAGGACTGATGTCAGATATTTTTCTCAAAATGATTCCATTTAGGTAGAAAAATACATGCTAAATTATAAGATGTGACAGACTGAGGTGTTCCGTTTGTTTTTTATTACTTTATTTTTTATTTACCACTGAGATTCACATAACCTAGGTTGGCTTGGCTTGTTCTTTTCCGGAGTGTGGGGGTGCAGGTGTGTGGGGTTGCTGGTGTTGGGGTGCAGGTGTGTGGGGGTGCAGGTGTGTGCTGCTTGCTGAACTTGCTTTATGCTGTGTTGGAGATTGAGTTCAAGGCCTGGGGCAAGCTAGGTATGATGTCTACCAACTCAGCAGCTTTGTCTTAGTCAGAATTTTATTGCTGTAAGGAAACACCATGACCAAGGGAACTCTTATAAAGGAAAACATTTAATTGGGGTGGACTTACAGTTTCAGGGACTCAGTCCATTTTCATGGTAGGAAGCATGGCAGCCTGCAGGCAGACATGGTACATGGTATTGAGAGTTCTACATCCTGATCTGCAGGCAGCAAGAAGGGAGGAACTAGACACTGGGACCAGCTTAAGCATCTGAGACCTCCAAGCCCACCCTAAGTGACATACTTCCTCCATAAGGCCACACCCACTCCAACAAGGCCACACCTCCTAATAGGGCCACTCTCTACTAGTTTATGGGGGCCATTTTCTTTCAAGCTACCACAAACTTGATATAATATTTTAGAAATTACTTACTATCATATGTGGTATGTGTGTGTGTGTGTGTGTGTGTGTGTGTGTGTCAGTCCGTCCGTGTGTGAGCACTTTCAGGCTATTTCCATATTTAACACTGATATAATTCCAGGCTAGTACAAAGCTCCCTGAAACATTAAGTAAATTAGCACAGAGAAGTTAGCATTCCTACACCAAGCAGCTAATGTCCTGTCAGAATATGACAGAACTACACTTGACCTATTGTTTTGTCCTCTTATAAGAAATTCTGGAAACAGCCAGTGGAATAATTGTTTTTAATGAATCTAAAGGAGTTATTTTTAATTCTGTGACTGTGTGTGGATTGGTGTGTGTGTGTGGGGGGGGGGCTGTGGAGGGCAGAGGCATGAAACCCCCTAGGGCTGGAGTACCAGGCAGTTATGAGCTGCCTGTGTGGGTGCTGATGACCGAGCGTGGGTGTGAGAGCATGTTCACTCTCTCTAACACTCTCGAAATGGCTTAAACCATTATAATGCTTAAGAAAACCTGAAAGAAGAATTTATGAAATTCTTGGGCAAATGGATGTATCTGGAGGATATCATCCTGAGTGAGGTAACCCAATCACAAAAGAAATCATTTGATATGCACTCACTGATAAGTGGATATTAGCTCAGAAACCTAGAATAGCCAAGGTACAACTTCCAAAACACAAGAAAATCAAGAAGGAAGATCAACTCGTGGATACTTCATTCCTCCCTAGAATAGGGAATAAAATATCCATGGAAGGAGTTGCAGAGACAAAGTTTGGAGCTAAGATGAAAGGTTGGACCATCCAGAGACTGCCCCACTCAGGGGTCCATCCCATAATCAGCCACCAAACGCAGACACTATTGCATACACCAGCAAGATTTTGCCGAAAGGACCCTGATATAGCTGTCTCCTGTGAGGCTTTGCCAGTGCCTGGCAAATACAGAAGTGGATGCTCACAGTCATCTATAGGATGGAACACAGGGCCCCCAATGTAGGAGCTAGAGAAAGTACCCAAGAGCTGAAGGGGTCTGCAACCCTATAGGTGGAACAACAATATGGACTAATCAGTACCCCCCAGAACTCGTGTCTCTAGCTGCATATGTAGCAGGAGATGGCCTAGTCAGCCATCATTGGGAAGAGAGGCCCCTTGGTCTAGCAAACTTTATATGCCCCAGTACAGGGGAATGCCAGGGCCAAGAAGTGGGAGTGAGTGGGTAGGAGAGCAGGGGGGGGTGGGGTATAGGGGACTTTGGGGATAGCATTTGAAATGTAAATGAAGAAAATATCTAATTAAAAAAAGAAGAAAACCTGAAAGAAGATGTAACAATAGAGTTAATATCATTTAAATTTTTCTTTGTTCTTTAAAATGCCTGCAGTTAACATGCATTAACAGAATTACACAATAACAGAATACACAATTATTTACAAGTTGGAAAAAGATGGTCTTGGTTTGTTTATTTAAGACAGGGTGTCATTGTGTAGCCCGGTCTAGGCTGGACTTTGTATCACCTCCTTAATCTTCCCTCCCAAGTATTGAGATTACAGGCAGGTGAGGCTGTGCCTGACTAAATGAGCTTAAGTAGCAGTAACAGTTCTGGGAATTTAATCTAAGGAGTTAAACATAGTTGTATGAAGAAATGTTTACATGAGTTGTACTGACCCATGTCATCCAGAAAAATAACACAAGACCCTTCCATGTGAGCAATGTGTGATGTGTGAAGTGGGGGTGCAAGAGAGAACGGAGACAGCTCATCTGAGCCTCAGCTAGGTGCAACCCCTTCAGCAGAAGGCAAAGCAGCCCTGCTGGATCTGTCCCAGCTGCAAGGGCTTTCTAAAAGCTTGCAAACCTCATGACTCCCTAACTTGCAAAGCCAGCACCGTGTGGCTGGGGCTGGGGGCTGGGGGCTGGGGGCTGGGGGCTGGGGCTGGGGCTGGGGCTGGCACGTCCCATTGCCAGCTTCAGATGTGTTCTCTCACCCACTACGGCTAGAAAGGCCTTAGTGTGCTTTGGTGGCTGACCCTGGGGACACATCCAGAAGCAGTTGCTTTTAAGCAGAGACACCTTCAGTGGTTATTTGAGCTGGATCTCTGCCCCGTTTGGATGAATGTGCATACTTATAAGTGTGCATACTTACATGGGTGGTGGTCTTTCCTATAGTCCCAGTGCTTGGCCTGCCTCTGCCCTGTCTCCCATTTGAAGCTTACTCTCCTGGGCATTGCAGGTTTCCCTCCTCTTTTTGCTCCACCTGCTGCTCTCTGTAGACCTGGAAAGCTCGAGCAGACACCACCACCTCCATACTGTGCTGTCTTGGAATTTCCTCCCCCAAACAAGTTAATCCCTCATCTTTGAATATGGCCTCACTTGAGTGCTCACGTTCTGGCAGAGTGCAACACCTGTGGCCTCTGGTCCAGTTCCTGGGGGAGCTCACTGTCTCCTTGGCCACCTCCTGAGCTGGGAATTCACCGGCTGCATTTCTCCTGGCATCCTGGGCTTTTGTTCCCCATCAGAACAGCCTGTTAATCTAGACTGATGGTATTCTATTTCTAGCCCTTGGTAAGAGTCTGTCAAAATGCCCCTAAAAAACAAGCTCAGAGGCCACAGCCAGGCAGTCACACCGGTGGCCTCATTTTTTGGTCCAATGTGTAGGAGTTACTTTCTCACCTTTGCGACCAAAGCCCAACAAAAATCAACACAAGGGAAGAAAGGTTTATTTGGACTTATGGTTTGAAGGAATAGTCCTTCATGAAGAGTGTCAGTCAGGGGCTGGTGAGAAATGGATGCTCCTGTAACCAGCCCTCTCTCTCTTTTTGTTTTTTTGTTTTTGTTTTTTTTGTTTTTTTTTTTCAATCTAGTCTGGCACATCAGTCCATGCGCTGCCCACATCTGGGGGGAGTTCACCCCTTTCAGTTAAAAGTCTCTGGAAACATCCTGATAGATACATCCAAGGTATAGCTCTGAGGTGATTCTAAATTCTTCCAAATTCTAGGATTCCAAATCTTATCAAGTTAGCAATCCAAATCAACCATCACATCTATTTTCATGAACAACCTAAACCTTTAGGTTGCATTCAGCAGTAGTGGTGCAATCACAATGTTTCTGTACTGGAGACAGGGGCTCACGCATCCTAAGCTGCTCCTGAACGTCTTATGGAACCCAGGATGACATTGAGCTCCTGATGTCCCTGTGTCCCACCTCCAGTGTGTAACACATGCTTATGGAAGACTAGAACCCAGGGCTTAATGCATGCTAGGCAGATGCTCTACCAACTGAGCTACATCCACCACTCAACCTCAGAGCTTTTTAAATTAATTACTAACTACTTGGTGCTGTGAGATCACAGGGGAAAACTGTCTCAAATTTAAACTTATATGTACACATTTGTTACAAATATGTGATTTGGCAAAAGCCAATAAAATATGATCAAAGTAGTAGTATAGTAAATTAGATTAAAATTTCATGGGGAGGAATAGAAATAAAAACTAGAACTAATATAAAATTCTGACTGTTAAACACAAGCTTTACCTTCAAAATTTACTTTGAATTTTTTAATGTGGCAATATACATGTGTGTTTACTGTGTTAATCATATTAAATGTGGTAAGCACACATACATCATTGTACAGACAACTTAAGAATCTTTTCATCTTGTAAAGCTGGAAATACACACCCATCAAACAGTTCCTCGTTTGCCCTTCCTCCAGTCTGTGGCAATCAACCTTCTTTCCCTCTTCTGAAAGGTAGGTCTTGTAGGGTATATTTCATAAATATTTTATTTTAAAATGTTAGTATGGGGGCAGGAGGGATGGCTCTGCGGCTAACAGTGCTTGCTTCATAACCACTAGACCTGGAATGTGGGTCCTAGCACCCACATCACAAGCCTGGTCTCCCTCATACCTATAACTGCAGCTCCAGAGGAGGATAGCTGGCCATGCTGGCTCCCAGCCTGGCACAGAAAATGCAAGCTCCAGATTCAGGGAGAGACCTTGCTCAAAGCACAGGTGGGGAGTGGTAGCAGAGGACGATGGTGCCTTCTGGCTTCCAGGTGCACAGAGGCACAGATATACACACACGTGTGAGTGCAGAGACACAGTCACACAACAAACAAGTATGCTAATATGCCAGGAATTAAATAACTTGGCATAGAGTAAACTAATAATGATAAATTTAAAAAAGTGAAAGGTTTGAGTGAATGTATAATTTTCCAAATTTCTTTTAGGGAGAATGGGTGTATGGTGGTTAGAATATGCTTGGCCTGGGGAGTAGCACTATTAGGAGGTGTGGTCTTGTTGGAGAAGTATGTCATTATTGGGGTGGGCTTTGAAAGAGCTTCCTCCTAGGAGACTAGAAGGCAGCTTTCTTCTGTTTGTCTTTGGAACAAGATGTAGAACTCTGAGCTCCTCCAGAGCCATGTCTGCCTGGACACTGCCATGCTTCCTGTCATGATGCTAATGGACTACTCTGAACCTGTAAGCCAGGCCCAATTAAATGTTGTCCATAATAAGAGTTGCCTTGGTCATAGTGTCTCTTCACAACAATGGAAACCCTAATTAAGACAGGGAGTAATAAAAAAACCTCAAGATCTTACCTCGGATTCTGCTTTACACATGGGATTAAATGATACTCACGTAATGCATCAGCAAGAATCAAAGGTCTTGGTATCAGACCTGGTTGGCTGGCCTCCAACTCAAGGCAATCCTCCTACCTTAGCCTCCCACATGCGGGGATCTCAGGCACCCATCACAGTGTCCAACTCAAGAACTGCAACTACTAATACCCAAGTATCCATTCCAACCATACCCTCCCTTGCCTACAAATTTTATACATGAGTCTTAGTGTTCTAATAGAGACACCATGACCATGGCAACTCTTACAAAAGAAAACGCTTGACGCTTGCTTACAGTTTTAGAAGTTTAGTTTATCATTGTCAGGATTAGGAGCAGACAGGCAGACATAGTGCTGGAGAAGTAGCTGAGAGTGCTACTTTGTGGATCTGCAGGCAGCAGGAAGAGAGTTACATTGGGCCTGGCTTAGGCTATTGAAACCTCAAAGCCCACCCTCCAATGACACACTTCTTCCACAAGGCCATAGCTACTCCAACAGGCCATACCTCCTAATCCTTTTCAAGAAGTGCCACTCTCTGAAGACAAAGCATGCAAATACATGAGCCTATGGGGGCTACTGTTTTTCAAACCACTCCTACCTATATTTAGATTTTCTTTTTTTTTTCAAAAAAAATTTACTTAACATTTTATTTTGAACTTATTTTTAGACTTATTGTGCATGTGGGGATATGCAAGTATATGTGGATGTAAGCCACTGTGTATCTTCCTACATTATTTTCCCCTTTATTTTTAATCAATAATCAATTAATCAATAAATTAAATTTATGTGTATAAATATTTTGCCTAAATATTTGTCTGGATGGCACTGGATCCCTGGAACTGGGGTTATAGATGGTTATGAGCTGCCATATGTATGCTAGCAGTTGAACCCTGGTCCTCTGTAAGGACAACTATTGAGCCATCTCTCTAGCCTCTCCACTTTACTTTCAAGACAAAGTCTCTCTCACTAAAGCTGATCTCAACATTTTGGCTAGACTGGCTGGCGGCAAGCTGCCAGGATCTGTCTATCTCCCTTTACTTCCACAGCTGGGGATACAGAGGTGTGTCACTGTGCCCAGCTTTTAAGTGGGTGCTGGGCACCAAACTCAGGTCCTTTGCTTGCACGGCAAGCACTTTACCCACTGAGCCTCCTCTCCCAACCTTACTCATTTTGATTTTCAATACTGCATTTATAACCTTATCAGGCATACCGTGTATACTATAATTTATCTATTGTATGTTAGATTTTTGTATAATGGATTCAAATAGATAAGCCTTACTCGATAATATAACTGCTGTTTTAAGTAAGATAAACTATATCACCCATAAGTGACACTAATAACGACTTACAGAGGAAAGGAGACTTTAGAGGTCACCTAGTCAGAAGAATGGAGAAGAATAAGTCAGGGCACGGTGATGTCCATCGAATAATGCTCCAGGAATCAGAAATTGTATTGTAGATGTTAAAGACTAAATAGCCATCCACAAACATTCCTTCAGCTTTCACAGGGCTCCCTTAAGAATTTCTGAAATAAATGAATAGAACCCAGTGATATAAAACTCAAATACTGTTATTTCTACATCGTCCTGGATTACATGTTCATTTGCTCCTCAGAAGAAAAATCACATTTTAATTTCTTATATTTTATTTATATTAGAGTGGGCACTTTGATATTAATTCAAATATCTACCCACTAAATACAAAATGTTAATGTAATGTTAAAATCAAAATCTAAATCAAAGCAAGGGAATATTACATTAAGGTTTCCATGGAAACACTTATTACACTTGCCAGCTTCTGAACTGCAATAAGGTAGTTTAGTATCAAGCTCATATCAAGTACAATTTTGAAAAGGTTTGAAGATGTATAGGTTAATGTGTGTCAATTTGAGACTTCAGATGAAACATGCTATAAAGCACCAGGCTGAAGATACGCAAAACATTATCCTGTATTCTTCATTTAGACAAACCTACCCGGGTCAGAGCCACACCACCCAAATTCTAAATGATTCATTGGCTCCACAAAACCCACAGCAGTTCCCATCACAGCTGAAACCCGGCCTCTCATCTTGAAACATTCAGAGGCAAGCGACTTGCTTCAAGGAGAATTTCAAATCACAAATAACAAATTCTGTTACACTAGGCAAAAATATAAATTTGCCAGTTCATATAAATGAAATGCCCACAAATTGAATACTTCAGATTCATGGGTGCTCCCCAAACTCTACCTTTATGATGGATGGGCCTGCTTGTCTTACAACCTTTAATTGTAGAGACTACTGGACTGAAACCCCCCTTTTTAAGTTTAAAAGATATAATTAGGTGGGGACTTAGGGAAAATATAAACACGTTAAGAGTCCATTAGTAGGAGTTGAGTAGGCAAAACAATGAGCATTGTACATGATTAGACTGATACTGGAAAAAAAGGCAGTGTGGTAGTGCTCTCTTGTGATCCCAGCACACAGGAAGCGAGGCAGGAGGATCAGAGGTTCCAGGTCATCGTGGTGACGCAAGGACAACCTGGACTACAAAACAAAACCCAAAAACTCCGGAGATGGCAGTGCCGACAGAGCAGGATTTGTAAGTGGGTACCTGGGGCTGGGTAAAGAGGGCTGGGGGTGACAACTAATGGGTGTGGAGTTACTTTAGGAACGGGTTGGCTCAGTGGTTAAGCGTGCCTGCTGCTCCTGTGGGGTTCATTTCTCAGCAGCCACATGTTGATTCAAACACATTGTAGCTGCAGTTCTAGAGCACCTACCCCCACTTCTGGCCTCCATGAGCACTGCATGCACACAAATGAACACACACACACACGAACATTAAAAACTTTCTAAAAGAAAATACTCTAAAATGAAATGCTGTATAACTTAGAACCCTAAAGCCATCACAGAGTATACTTGCTTTGTTGGTGCCAGGGACTGAGCCCAGGGCCGTATACATGTTAGGGCCGTATACATGTTAAGTGTGCCCTACCACTGAGCTACACTGTGATTAGTGTATTTCAAATGCATGAACTTTATGTAGAGGAAATGCATCTACAAGGCTGTCAAAAAGCATTTTAGCCAGCATGGCAGCAGTCCCACTTATGGTTTGTTATCATTAGATTTAGGTGTTAAATAAAGATAACTTTCATGTTTGAAAACACCTTTCTAGAAGCTAAAACTTTATGGAAAACTTGCCAAATTTTGTTCAGATATCAATTTATGTTAACAAATTCTAAGTTACATTTTTTTTTTTTTTTTAGTATTTACTTTTTTAAAATTTAAATTTGTTGTTTTCAAGACAAGATTTCTCTGTGTAGCCCTGGCTATCCTGGAATTTGCTCTGTAGACCAGGCTGGCCTTGGGCTCAGAGATCCACACAGCCCCTGCGTTCTGAGTGCTGGGATTAAAGGCATGTGCCACCACTGCCCAACTGTATTTTCTTCTTTAAAAAGGAAACTATTTTTTTTTCAGATTGTAATTACATTATTTCCACATTTCCTTTCGCTCCTCTAAATCCTACCATATACTCACCCTTGCTCTTTCAAATTCATGACCTCGTTTTTCATTAATTGTTGTTCCTTACACATATGTACACACAAAACCTGCTCGTATGTACAATGTTACTTGTGTGTGTGTTTAAGGCTGACCATTTGGTATTGGGTAAACAATTGGTGTGCTCTTCCCTGGGGAAGGCTAGGCCTGCTCCAGGCGTTCCTTAGTTGTCTGCAGGGTTGGGGACTCAGGGGTCTTCCCCATCCTCTTTAGCATGTCTATGTTGTTGTTCTTGTTCAGTTTAAGCAGTCATGTTGGTAATACTTCATAGGTGTAACTTCTGACATTATACAATCTCTCAGTAACTCCCCGATCTTCTTAGTCTTTCTTTCTACCCTTCTGAATGACCCCCAAGCCTTAGGGGTCATCGGGACTGGGCTCCACAACTCAACGTTTTGATTGACTGTAGTTTTCTGTAATGGTGTCTGTCCATCGCAAAGAGAAGTTTCCTTGATGAGGGCTAAGAACTGCACTTATCTGCTTGCATAAGGACACACATAAGTACTTAGGAATCATGCTAGTTTAATAAAGAGGTATTGTAGGTTCTCCTCCAAGATCCAAGATCACTAGCTCTGGGAAGATTGCTAGATTTCCAGGCAGTTTCTCAGTTGTTGAGTGGGTCTTCAATTCAACTAGATAGCTGTCTGTGGTTACCACCAAGGTATGTGGCGACACACCCCATTAATCCCAGCACTGGAGAGGCAGAGGCAAATGGGTCTCCCTGAGTTCCAGGCCAGCCAGCCAGCTTCACTGTACTGAAGGCATTCTCCTACAGTATCCTATACAAACGTTCTGAGGTTTATCCAGTGTTTGAGCAACCTGCAGCTGTGCTTCATTGTGGGAACACTAACATGTCTATCACTCTACTGACGTGGTTTTGATTCATTTTTTCCTTGCTGTTATTAATAGTGCTAATCAGCATATTGCTGCCTTTCCCAGTGCACAGCATCCATTTCTCAAAGATAGATGGTTAAAGGGTTCATGGATTTAACTTCCTTTGCTGTGGTTCTCCATCCCACCAGCCATCAATCGGGGTTATTATTTCTGTCATCAGTGTATGTGATGACATCTTATTGAGATCTTGATGTATATTTAACTTTTTATTTTATTTATGCTGTATGGGGAGGGGCGGTGAGCATACCAGTGAGTGTATGGAGGTTGACTAGGTCTCTCTCCACCGCGTGGGTCCTAGAGATGGAACAGGGTGGTGGTTAGTGCTTTAACTGCTGTGCTGCCTTCTGAACTCTTCATTTGTATTTTTAATTACTGATGACATTGAACCTTATTTTCATATTTTTAAAATTAATTTTTATTTTATGTATGAGTATTTGCCAGCATGTATGTATGTGTATACACATGTCTGATGCCCACAAAGGCCAGAGGGTCCCTGGGAACTGGAGTTACAGATGGTTGTAAGCTGCCATGTAGGAGCTGGAAACAAACTTGGGTCATCTGCAAGAGCTGCTGATGCTCTTAAATCACTGAGCTATGTATCTAGCCTCACTAATTAGAACATTTAATGTCACTCTTTTAGCTAGCAAGTTTGTTAAATTGCCAATTTTTTTTTTTTTGAGACAGGGTTTCCCTGTGTAGTAGCCCTGGCTGTCCTGGAACTCACTTTGTAGACCAGGCTGGCCTCGAACTCAGAAATCTGCCTGCCTCTGCCTCCCAAGTGCTGGGATTAAAGGCGTGCGCCACCACGCCGGAAGCTAAATTGCCAATTCTAATCATCTCTGTACAGATAATTTTGGGTTTCCAGTACACAATCATACAATCTTTAAGTAACAACGTATTTCTTAGAGACGAGGTTGAACACACCTCACACGCTCTAGACAACCTGTTCTTCGAGCTAAGCCTCTCAGCCCAATGATGACCACTTGTCCCTTCCTCAAGCATTGTAAAATGTATTTGTGGCATATGTTAATTATACATAATTATTTTTATAATTTTTTAAATGATTATTTTTATTTTATTTTATGGGCTTTGTTTTGCTTGCATGTATGTTTGTGTGAGGGTGTTGGATCCTCTGGAACTGGAATTATAGACAGCTATGAGTTGCCATGTAGGTATTGGGAATCGAATCTGGGTCCTCTGGAAGAGCAGCCAGAGCTCTTAACCACTGAGCCATCTCTCCAGTCCAATTATACAGCTAATGACATTTCCTGTTGGGAGTGGAGGAAGCTGTGGGAACAACGTCCTTAGTGAGTGCGCACTGTTGACAGGAGCACGGCCACATTGAGGACTCCTAGGTCGCAATCCCATAAAATTGCAAAGCCATTACCTGCATGGACTAGGCTCAGCAGAGACGACAAAGCTCTCCTTGGGAATGGTTAAGGATGACTGCCTAGTATGTGCAAGGACTAGTCGCCTACAGAGACTCTTCCCAAGATATATAGTTCCTTGTGCTGTATCTAGTGAGAAGAATGATGCTGCTCCCAGCTTCACAGGATATGTCCTTTCTTCATTCCCTTGCCATAGTCAGGGTTCCAGGATTCAAGCTGCGTGGGGTGGTGGCGATTTCCAATCACATATATAATGTGTTTTGTTGGGCCAATTTTATTTGGTTTTGATTTTTGAGACAGGGTCTCTTTACATAGCACTTACTGTCTTGGAACTTACTATCCAATCACACAAATAATGAGTTTTGATCTGCCACCATCGCCCTCCCTTAGCCCCTTCCCACACCTTCTGAACCCCGTTCTTTCTTACTGTTTCCCCATCCGGCTTTTATTCATTTTTCAAAATTAATTGAACAATCTGTCTCTTCTCTTAGCTGTACCCAGTTGAAGCACTGACAGGGAGTCCTGGATGCAGTAGGATAATGGAAGCATTATTTCCAAATTGTTTAGCCCATACCACATCAATCCAGATATTAGAGTCTGTTTTTGTGGTCTTGCATTCTGCATTTGTCCCAACAGGACTGATATTTGGGGTGTGCATGTAGACCCAAGTTATCATTGTGGCTAGCCTCGACAAGCTGGAAACTGAATCAACATACACTATACATAGCACAGGGGTGATTTCCACATTACTACACAGGAACCAATTCCCAATAACCCACAGCCAATGGCAAGTATCTACCATGTTAAAAGCCTACCTTTCAGTGAATAGGGTACAACGTACCTGTAATCGCAGTACTCAGGAGAGTGATGCAGGGATACTATAAATTCTAAGCAAGCCTGGACCAGTCTCAGCTACATAATGAGACTCTGTTTTAAAACAACAGAATCAGGGCTGGAGAGATGGCTCAGGGTAGATACACACTGCTCTCGTAAAGGACCTGCGTTCAGTTCCCAGCATGCATACCAGGCAGATCACAGCTACCTGCAACTTCTGTTCCAGGGGATCCAACCTCTTCTGGACCTTGCAGGCACACACACTCACATGGGCATATACCCCTACACTGGCACATATACACACGTAATTTGAAAATAAAAATATATTTTGTAAAAAAAGCAATAAAACATGTTTCCTACTCTGGAGATTAATTTGGTCTTCAGGGACAGTATTAAGTTGGGCCAATTTTATTTGTTTTTGATTTTTGAGACAGGGTCTCTCTACATAGCATTGCTGTCTTGGATCTTACTGTGTAGACCAGGCTTGCCTAAAACTCAGAGCTCCACCTGTTCCTGCCTCTCAAATGCTGGATTTAATGCCTGGCAAGCTGAGGCAAGTCTAAAGGGACATGTCCGTCAGCATTTCACTCTTAAATGATGTTTTTACTGTAGGAATACACACACACACACACACACACACACACACACACACACACACACACACACACACACACACGTTTGATCAGTTCTAGAAATTATCTTCAATTCCACGGCAAGTTACCATTTCCTGTCAGTGAGCTAAAAATGTAACTAAAACCCACCTGAGATAATTTTAAATCCTCCCCACAGTCACTGTGCAAGCACGCACAAGCTCACACTGTGCACAGGTGAGGTCAGAGGACAACTTTCCTTTTCTCCGGCTTTTTTTCCAGCTCTGGCTGTCAGGCTTGGCAGCTGAGCCACCTCAGCAGCTCGTCAGTCACCTGTAGGCAGAGGTTTGTTCTGCTCAGGCTTTCGCGGGTTTTTGGTCCATGGCCTATCGGCACCATCGCTTTTTACTTCTCTATTTCTCTGTGTGTGTGATGTTTGCATGTGTGCACGTGATGTGTGGAGGTGTGTGTTGCAGGAGCTGTTTCTTCAGTTCAGTTTCTGTGTCATTTGACTCTAGATCAGCGGTCCTCAACCTGTGGGGTCAAACAACCCTTTCACAGGGGTCCTGTGATTTCAGTTATCCTGAATATCAGTTATTTACATTACGTCTCATTACAGTAGCAAAATTAGTTTATGAAGTAGAAACAAAATAATTTTATAGTGGGGGGGGGGTCACCACACCATGAGGAACTGTATTAAAGGGTCACAGCATTAGGAAGGGGGGGGAACCACTGGTCTGGATCATTTTCACACTGTGTTTACACCGTTTTCTGATTTATTTGAGCAAGGGTCTCAAGAAGTTACCCCGAACTGGCCTCTAGCTCTTGATTTTCCTGAGTGCGGGGATTACAGGTGCGCACCAGGACAACCAGATCTTTTCTTGTAAGGGGAAAGCTAACAATCTGAGGTCACCTTCATAGTAACCTGACTTAAGTTAGCAATATTTGTCATTCCTATTTCATCTATCTGTCCCAAACTTTAGATTAAAAGAAAAAAGTATAATATAATAATAATCTTCAAGGTGACTCTTCCAGCCAACTAGAGCAGTCTGAGTTTCTCCTTGACCCCTAGGGCACCACAGTTCGGGGTTCAAAAACAGTGAGTGGGCTGTACCCTCCAGAGTGACCACATTCATCCTTGTCAAGGGACATCAGACACCTGCCGTCTCCCAGAACATAGTGACCCACTAGCTTCACAGCTCTCTGACACTTTAAATATGTGTCCCAATTTTACCCCCTCTCCATTTTAGTGAGGTTATCAAAAACTATGTAGTCAGAGCTAGACATGGTGGCACATGTTGTTACCCAGTATTTGTACAGCCTTTTGTTCCATTAGAAAACAAACAAACAAACAAACAAACAAACCCCTTTCTGCCCCCACCAAAAAACCACCACCAAACCAAATCGAACAAAATAAACCCAAAACACTACATACTCTCTGGGCAGGGACGTGGTAGCTTACACCTTTAATCCTAATACTTGAAGGCAGAGGCAGGTAGATCTCCATCTACAAGGTTCCAGGCCAGCTAAGGCTACTTAGTGAGACCCTGTCTCAAAAAGACAAACAAAAGAAAACAAATAAGTCTACACGTACATATTCAGCTATTACAGGCAGTGCAATTCTCCCTAAACGCACACGGGGAAGAGTTTAAATAAGCAACATAAGCCTTGTAATACTAGCATTAATGGCTGTTGGCGGGTATTCTGGGCTAATAGTGGCTGTTTGTCATTAATTTCTTAGTAACGATGTGTTTTCCATTGGCTTTCCGCACTATTCAACACCTCAGGGTTTCTTGCGTATTTATGTGTACATCTGTGCAGGCAGGCACGTGATTAGAGGTCAAAGGTCAACCTCAGACATCATCCCTCAAGCACCATCACTGTGGTTTGAGGCAGGATCTTTCTCATGGGTCTGGGGCTCAGCCTGTCTCCACCTTCCCAGCGCTGGGAATGGGCACTGCCATACCTGGCTTTTTAAATGGGTTCTAGGGATGACACTCAAGCCCTCAGGGCCACACAGCATGCAATATACCAAGGCACCAAGACAGCCTTGACTTCTGGAATCATTTTTCTCCCTCTAACAAAGCTTGTCTAGCAATGGGTGTGTGTGAATGTGGGCTTTACCGCTAAGGGCTGAAATCAAGACATACAGAAGGAAGTGAAAGGGTAGAGCAACTACTGTGAGTGGAAGGCCAGCCTGGGCTACATGTCACCTGCCTCCCTCCACAAACAGGCTCCGTGCTAGCTCAGGTCTCTTAAGTATCTTTCAAAAGGAATGTCTGGACTAAGCATGCCTTTTTATAACAAGGTTCTTACCATGGCCCTAAGGTCAGGTAAGGACTCCCCCATCCCCTGGTAAGTAGGATCAATATTTTAAGACCTGTAGCCACTCACTTATATTATTCTTTTGGTCCTATCTAGCATCCTGCATCTGCTATCTATATAATTTATAACATACCTCTTCCTTCTCTTTAAGCCCCCTTCTCCCCACAGGCATTGGAATTTCCATGTTGCTCATTAAGTTCCATTAGCATAACCGTTAGTTTAAAAGAAAATTTTTTTATCAATCAGTATTCTTAATTTCATCCATCAGGCCAGACAGCAATCTTTCCAAGTTAACTAAGTCTTTGGTCTGGCACATTACTATGCAATTGATAATTTAGGTTACAATAGAAACTTGTTATGTTTTAGTCATGGTCCTGAATAACCCAGTCCATTAAAGGATAGGGAAATCACATCACATCAAGGGTAGAGCTCTGCTAGGCCCTGCAAAGCTGCTTGTCACACACTTTACCAGGCTATAGGGCTGAGAGGGGAGAGACTGCCTTGCACGTCTTCTATGGGAGAACAGCACTGTAAAAGTGACAGATTCCATACAGGAAATTACGAATAATTAATAAATTATTCCTGCGTGACATGTAGAGGTGCATATGTGTAGTTCTGAGTTTGACCTCTGAACCCCACAAGATGGCAGGGGAGAACCAATCCTGAGAGCTGTCCTCTGAACTCCACACCCTTGCTGGTACACACAACAATTTTTTTAAATGAAAACAATGAAAATATGAAATATAGAAATGTTTTAAATTGTATTAATAAACCACTTTATTAAAGCAGCATAATTCCTCTGTGCATTGTAAATATACAAAGATTAAGTATAGCTCTCATTCCTCAACAAAGAAATGTCTCTTTGCCACAGAAATCATTACAGAAAACCACAGAGATCAAGATGAAGGGAACAAGCGAGCATGAGATGCCCGGCCCATCATCTGTCTACAGTACATCCTGCATCAAGGCTCAGGGCTGTAGCATCTCAGAAGGGGCGGAAAGACTATAAGAGCCAGAGAATGGGATGTCTGCTGTAAGACTGGCTCCTAGAAATGCCAAACTATTTTTTAAATTATAATAATGAGCCAAGCAGACCAGAACTCATCTTTAATGCCTGCAACTAGGAGGGCAGCCGGAGCTACACAGTGAGACCCTGGGTTAAAAAGTCTTCCTTCTCACTGATTAGTCTTTGAGAAGAGTTAACTGGGGAGCATGATACCCCGAGGGAAGCATTACTGAAGTAACTGGCTGTCCACCTTGCAGTGGCTGAGGAAGTCAGGAAGTCAGCTCCTACCTTCTCTGCTTAAGGACTGTCCAACCCAGGCTGGGCGGTGGTGGCGCACATCTTTAATCTCAGCACTTGGGAGGCAGAGGCAGGCGGATTTCTGAGTTCGAGGCCAGCCTGGTCTACAGAGTGAGTTCCAGGACAGCCAGGGCTACAGAGAAAAACCCTGTCTCAAAAAAAAACAACAAAAGGACTGTCCAGCTCAGCCCGCAGGCAGGCCAGCAGGCTCTAGGCACAGAACACAGCCTCAGAAGCCCTGGGGTAAATACAAGCAGGCCCAGGGACACAGGTAGGGCACAGACAGCAAGTTACATGGCTGTGCCTTCATAGTGAAGAACTTTAGTCTCAGCTTCTCAACAGGATGCTTTTTAACTCATAAACCTGTGGTAATGAGTGAACAAAGCCACAAGAACAAAGGGAAACAGGATCGTTTGTGACATAGGCATTAACAGGTTTGAGAATAGCAGTTAGTCTGAACTCACATGTGGGCCTTTCCCTGGGTCAGAAGATGTAAAGGGATTTTCTAAAGCCTTCTTCCTACAGGTACTCTGTGCCGGCTAGTTTTATGTCAGCTTGACACAAACTAGAGTCACCAGAGAGGAGGGAGCTTCAGTTGAGAAGATGTCTCCATAAGATCAGGCAGTAGGCATTATGATCAATCGTGGAGCAAACCAGGAAGCAGCACCCTCCATGGACTTTGTATTGACACCTGCCTCAAAGTTCCTGCCCTTCCTAAGTTCCTGTCCTGACTTCCTTCAAATATGGACTACAATATACAAGAGAAGTGTAAACCTTATAACAAACCCTTTCCTCTCCAACAGTCTTTTGCTCACAGTGCTTGGTCATGACAACAGTAATCTTCACTAGGACACCTCCTGAGCAGTGCCAAGTCTCCCTCAGCGCACAGCTGGAAATAACAGCCTAGATGTTCCAAGGCATCTAGTATAACTCTTCAGATCTATCAATTAGTGAGATGAACATTCCAAAATGAACTTCCGAATTCGAAAGTGAGTACATCATTTCCCTGTGTGTGAAAAATTACACAGAACCCCAAATCATAGACATTCATCTTCAAGTGCAACTTATCAGAATTCTCAGCTCCAAGGAGCAACATTGTTTACCTGGCTACCTCAGAGGCAGAAATGTGATGAAGACTTGCCTGAACTATAGGACATCCTTGGGACAAGGGGAGCAGGTAGAAAGAAGAAAAATGGGCGAGAGGAAGGAGGAAGACTCGAACATTCTAGTCTCATCTATTTACCTAGCTATCTGTTTCCTGAGTAGCTCTTTGAAGCAGGACCTCATTATGTAGCTCTGGCTATCCTGGAATTCACTATCTAGATCAGACAAGCTTTGAGCTCACGGAGAGCCACCTGTCAGCACACCCAGCTCATTCCAGTTTCCTGAGGGAGGCAGATGAGCTGGTGGCCCTGTGTGTCTTCCTTTGATTAGAGTAACAGCTCTGTGCACTCTCTCCAGCCACAGCCTCTAGGAGCCAAGGGACCAGCGGTGAACCCTTCCTAAAGTATGCAGAAAGTGACCTAGTCTGAAATGTGTATCATGGTTTGAGCTTCAAGACAAGCTCGGTGGAGTTTAGCATGTTCTGACTGACCTTCCACACCTTGAAGGGGACAGAACAGCTTCGAGTTTTTCTGTACTATTTAATTTCCCCAGAATTACAAACTTTAGAATCAAACCACTTTAGCCTATAAAGGACTTTTAAAGACTTGCCTTAGTGCACCTAAAAGCCTTTTTGATGATAGAGATCAACAAAACTCCACCCCACTTTCTCTGACCATAAAACTGTGTTTTTTTAAACTGTTACTTTTTAAATGACGTGAAACTAATGAGAACCGGCTGCTCTTGGCCTCGTCGTCCCTGGAGAAGATGACCCTGTGCTTCACGACCCTCTGCCAGGCCTTGCAGAGATAGGCTCTGTAGCCCATGTCTCCATCGCATGGGTGCTTGGAGGAAGAAGGCCCGTCTGCAGAGTCTGAGCCTTTCTGCATTAGACTCTGCGTTGTCGCAAAAAGCAGCAAGCGGTACTCAGTGACAAGCCGCTCTAGGAGCTGAGAGCACTTCTGCAGCGTTGACTCCTGCAGGGCCACACTCTCTCCTCCACTGACTCGGTCTATCCAGTAAAAAGACGACAGGCTGTCCACAATGAGAAGGCAGAGAGAGGGGCGACTGCAGAGCAGGGCTTCCAGGGAGTGCAGCGTGAGCAGTAACTGCATGCTGCTGCTGCAGTACGCCAGGAACAACCTGGCTAGGCACAGCTTCATGGCTTCCTCGGAGCTTTGCGAGAGTCTGTGTTCAAGAACTGTCACGAGCCGTAGCATGTCAAAGTGGTAATCTGTATCAATAAATAAGACTTCTATTTGCAGTCCACCCTCTGATTTTGGAAGTATACATCGGGCTGTTAAATGATAAAGCATTTCTGTTTTCCCCGTTCCTTCTGGACCATGAAATTCAAAAATATCACCTGTGTAAAATTCAAAAATGTCAGTCAAGATGCAACAATGAAACAGTGGGCCACAGAACAAGCCTTAAAGAACTTTACAGAGAGGTTTATTGGAATATGAGCTAAAAAATCTAATTCCCCTTGTTAAAATGGACCTAAATAGGCAAATGCAAATAAATAAGGAAATTCTATGGCATCTCTGAGAAAAGACCAAGGTTTTTGTTGTTGTTTGCTCTGGTTAGTACAAACTCCCTGAGATGGGCCCATATGACTCAGGGGCATCAGAACCTGTGTTGTAGTGGTTGAACCTGACTGAATTCAGGTCCCAGAGCCCACATAATGCCGATGCAGTAGCACTGTGGTGAAATGGGGGTGCAGACAGGAGAACCCCACTAGCCTGTTTTACATCTAGGGATTGTCCTCTGACAATGTGTGCCGAGGTTAAGTGCACACATATACAGATTAATATAAAACTGGCTTGAAGGACATAGTTAAACACACAAAAGCACAAGATAGAACCTGTTAGCAGGCTTCCGTAGTCTCTCAGGAGCCTAACACTGGTAGGAAAAGCCACGTTAGCAGCTATGTAGCTGATGGCCAACCTTGAGCATCACTGACTGGATTAGAAAGTGCCTGGACAGTGAGTAATACCTTGGGGCATGTCTGGGAGACCTGCTATTGTGACAGGTCAATCCCCCGGTGACCTCATATGATGGCATTCTTGGGAAGTGGGAAAGTAGGTGAGAGTTAGCTGGAGGAAGCAAGTGACTGGAGCTGGCTCTCTGGAGAGTACCTTGCTCTGGCTGCTTCCTGACCTCAAAAGTGAAGAACAGTCTTTCCTAATGTTCTTACCGTAATGGTAGTGCTGAGGCCAAGTGACCTCTGAAACCATGAACCAAAGAGGATGCTTTCTCTTTAGGTTGTTGTATCCTAGTGATGTGAAAGCAACTAACACATATCTGACTGCATTTCCTATTGCCATCTTAAAGGCTGGTACCGCGTATTCTAGCCCCAGGACTACAAGCCTTCCTAACACACATCGGCATATTGCTCTCCTAAGATCAGGTGTCTCCCTGAAGAAGACAGATCACAACGGTCCTTTAGCATGTCCTTGGCACTGGACAGTACTTCTAAAAGCGGGTCCATAAGGTTCCCAAAGACCATACACTAAGAAACGCCCAGTGCTGGGGATGGAGTGATGGCTCAGGAGATAAGAGCACTTCCTGTACTGGCAGAGGACCCAGGTTTGATTCCCAGCACCCACATGGCCACTCAAAACTGTAACTCCAGCTGGGCAGTGGTGGCACACGCCTTTAATCCCAGCACTCTGGAGGCAGAGGCAGGCAGATTTCTGAGTTCGAGGCCAGCCTGGTCTACAAAATGAGTTCTCAGACAGCCAGGGCTACACAGAGAAACCCTATTTTGAAAAACCAAAAAAAAAAAAAAAAAGAAGAAGAAGAAGAAGAAAAAACTATTAATTCCAGTCCTAGGTGATCCAAGAAGAAGAAGAAGAAGAAGAAGAAAAAACTATTAATTCTAGTCCTAGGTGATCCAACACAGGCTTCTGACCTCCATGAGTGTTACACATACATAAAGCAGACATGCACACAGGTAAAATATCCATACACACAAAATAAAAAGGGGGAAAGGTAATAGAAAAGAGAAATGCAGCTGTGTATGGTGGTACACGCCTTTCAGTATTCCAGAGGTAGAGGCAAGCAGAACTCTGTGAGTTCAAGGCCACCCTGGTTTCAAGTCCAGAACAGCCAGGGCTACAGAAAGAAACCCTCTGGCAAAAAACCAAAGGAGTGGGGTGCTGATATAAGTAATACATTATAAGTATAAAGTAGGACTCTTGCTTTGGCATGAATTAAACTGAAAAAAATTTTTTTAAAAAAAGCTTAAAGTTAAATTCTTAATTGAGAGACCAAGTTCATGGCTAATGTCACTTCTCTGCTACAGATTAACAGTGAAGTAGGCAGGCACAGATCAGCTGTTCCTAACAAATATCACATCTATGCTGTCACCAAGGTCTTCTAACTAAAGCCCCTGCTGATATGTTTTAAGATGAAATCAGAGTAGTTTTACTGATCTTATAAACATGTACCATTTGTTCCTTAATATAAAAAAATGTTCAAATGGTATCCTTTGAAGTGGGATAGTTCTTGTACGTTTATATGAAATTATGATCTCATGTTTGTGAGCTGTTACCAAGAAAGCTAGCACCCTTGTCCAGACAAAGTGCTGATCATGGCAATCTGAAGTTAAAAAGAAGAAGAAAAAAAAAAAAAAAGAAAGAAAGAGGGAAGAGAAAAGGGAATAAAGAAAGAGAAGAGGAAGAGGAAGAGAAAACAAAAATTCCAGAATTTGGAAAGCTTAAACTGACTTGGCTGGGGAGATCTGGATGGCTTGGTCCTGACAGCTGCTCCTCTTGGATGCTGGGAAGAGCTGGAGTTAACAGATTGAGGCATGAGCCTTTAGAATACTTAAGAAAAAAACCCAAAGCAGTCACCTTGGTACCAGCCTAACTGTGTAGCCAACACACTGAATTTACAGATCACAATTTCTAGTTCTGAGGACTTAGAAACTGGGCTCTGCAGTAAGCAGTCTCCATCTGCAAATGCATTAAAAATGATTCTACAGCCAAGGATCTTACTGCAACTTAAGCTTCCTATAGTAGATGCTGGAAGCGTTACTAACATAGAAACCCCAGTCTTGGGTCTGCCAACCGAGCTCTTGTTTAGTTTTACAGTAGATGTAAATAAATGTTAGCACGTGGTCTTGGTAGTAACTAAACATGATGGTGTTTCTCAAAGTTTCTATAATATTTGAATGCAAAGCCCCACTATAAACCCTTTCCCTAATTCACAGTCGGTTTCCTACAGCCCAGCTCATCAATACAAACACATGTGAAATGGCATGCTCTCTTATAAAGTACAGGGGCAGCTGACCTGCTGTACCAGCAAGACCAGAGTCCTTTAGGCTGAAGGAAACGACAGCAGCTGATGACAAAAGGCAAACAACAGAAGCAGCACAGGAAATGTCAGTATGCAGGCAGCAGGAAGGGTGACAGCATGTCTACGTCCATGGTGACCAATGAGCAGCTGTGCCCATTGGAGCTGCTGAGCTTGACCTCCTCAGCTGTCAATGCTGAGATTACAGGTGACAGCCACTGCACTCTGCTTATCCCTCCAGTCGCTGATGGACAATTGTTTGCTCCCACCTCACAGCTGTTCACATCATATGGCAGTTGTAGTTCCACTAACGTCTGCGGAAGCTCTGCGCTGCTCTCAATGAGGACTGCACCATTTCCCTGTCTTAGTAGAGATGTGTGACAGCTCTAGTCTCCTCATAGCCTGTCAACACTTAGGATCTTGCTTTTGTTTTAAATAGTGTCATCCTATGAGTATGAGGGAAAAGAACATTTTATAACCATGAGGGGTCAGCCAGCAAGAAGGCATAACAATCATAAACCTATATACATAATGCTCAAAGCCCTAAACATAGGAAACCAGATAGACAGAACTAAAGGGAGAAATAGAAACAGGCAGAAATGTCAATAGCTTACTCACTATAGAAAATGGGGTAACAGCTAGAACAGGCTGGCACGAGTACAGCAAGAGCGGCAGCGGTTACACCAATCGTCAGTCAGGAAGCAAGAGCCACCAAGACAGCACTTGGCCCAGGGACAGGAGAATACAGCCTTCTACAGTGCAAACGGTGTGCTCGAGATGAATAAACCACGGCTCAGGCCACAGCCCAAGTCTCAGTAAATTTAAAAGGCCTGAAATCAAAGCAACATGCTTTTCCCATCAGAAAAGAACAGGGGGAAAATGACAATCTATAGCTCTTTTTTTTATTATTATTTTTGAGACAGGATCTTGCTATATACAACAAACTGCCTTAAACTTTGTCCTTCCTGCTTCAGTCTCCTGAATGCTGGGACTACCAGAATGTACCAGCATGTCTGGCTGTAAATCTTCCTGACCTTGGATTAGGGAATAAGAGTCTTGTACACGATACTAAAACATCAGCAAAGAAGAGACATTAGGACCTCAACAAAGTTAACAGTCTTCAGAGGAATCAACACAGCCCCGACAACAGTGGACAGGCGCACTGCAGCTTCATCTCAGGGAGAAACATTGTTCATCTAAAGCAAGGAAAGCCAAACAGGCAATAAAAAGGAAACTTGGTTTTAAAATCAGCAAATATGACATTTCCTCTAAAAACACAGGCAAACTGTGAGTGAGCTCAGGTAGAAACAGGCAACATCATCAGCCACCAGGGAGAGATAGAGCAGAGCCACAATAGGGTGTTACTCCAAACTGAGCAGGGTGCTGTAAGCACCGAGACACTGGCAACTAGTCCTAGCATGTGGGGAATTTGGAACCCACACTTCACTGATGGCTATGAGAAAAATGTGAAGCACCTTTAGAAATCACTTTGGTTGTCTACGAAGATGAACAGCACACAGCTACTTATAACCTAAAATCTCCCTCGTGGGTGTCATCCAGGGAACCCAAACCCCATCTATCCACAGAAAGACTTGTACTGAACCCATGGCAGCACTGCGCACAGCTCCTGAGTCATGGTGATCTCACACAGTCAGACTATTCCCCATGACAGAATCAGTAGTTACTGGACTTGGTAGTTGAGAGCACTTGCTGCCCTTGCAAAGGATCCAGGTTCTATTCCTAGCACCCACATTACAGCTCACAGCCATCTGTAACTCCAGTCCCAAGAGTTCCAATGCCTTTTTCTGGTAAGGCAGGTACCAGGCACCCAAATGGTTCATAGACACATACACTGGCAAAACACATGCATAAAATAAATAAATATTAAGTGGGGAGGAGTGTACTACTGATACATGCTACAAAGACAGATATGAAAGTCTAACTTAATTACATAAGACCTCCAAAAAGGGCAAGTCCACAGAGACTGGCTGTGGTTGCCTAGGGCTGACCACTAGGACAGATGAGTTTCATCCTGGGATGACAGTTACACATCTGTGTGACTATACTAAAAACTCAATTATAGACCTTAAATTCTATATATTACACTGAAACTAAGCTTAAATAGTCAACCTTCCCTGTAAGTATTCCTAGTATCATACATAGTTAGTACCTATTTTTCCTGCTTGAGAAATACTAACAGAACAATTGGGAACCCAAAGCCTTCCTTATAGCTCTGCAAACTTCTAAGGAAAAAGAATGAAAACTAAGCCAAGCAGAATTCCCATGAACAATGAGCGCTGGGAAAGAGGCCAGCATATGCACTGAAGATGCTGTCAGACTAGGGAGGCTTGGCGCCCCCTGTGCTAGTGTGCCTCACACACACACTACCTCCTCCTAGGGCTATGTGTGGCCATGGCTATGCAGGAGATCAAGTAACTATTCGAGGAGGGTCTTACAGACCGCCCTGTCACAGGCTCTGGTTATTTTACCGTGCACTGGTGAATCTTCATCAGCAAACAGGTTGGGTTCTAGTTCTTTCAACGAGCTTCTGCCTTCAAGTCGGGCAAGGAGCTTACAAAAGAAAGAGGGGGAAAATATTACTTAACTGGACACAACGTTCTAGAAATTATTTATGTAAATTCCCAAAACCTGAAGATTTAGAGGAAAATATTTAAAAAGAAATACAACTTAGGAGAAATATTATATTTATGTTTAAAAGATGCTATTGCTTATGTGTATATGTGTGTATGTCATGTGTACAGAGGCGACTGAGGCCAGCAGAGGGTGTTGGATGCCCTAGATCTGGAGGTAACCGTGCTGTGAGTACCAGTGTGGGTGCTCTGCAGGAGCAGCACATACTTTTAACTGCTGAGCCATTTCTCCAGCCCCTGCTCTCAACCCCCTTCTGTACAGCATGCTGCTTGGCTCTAAGACTGCAGTCCTGCTAGCAGTAAGAATAAATTCATTTAATGTAAATTCGAATCAAGCCGGTCTTTGGTTTCTCCCAGAGGATCTGAGGCCACACCAGAGCCCCATTCCACCGAGAGTGCCAGGTGTTAGACATGGAACTACAGGGTTTAACATTAATATGGTGCTGCTGGGTTTTGGTCTTGCTTTGATCTTTCCCTGTACTATGATTACAGGCCACAAGAGAATGGATTATGGGCTACTACATGGTTTCAAGCATTAGCACAAACTGGGCTCCCCGTTGCAGTAGGGTCACAGATCCAGATGCAGCTGGGCTCATGGGCATAAACCAGGGACATCTGCCTAGCACTCGGTGACAACGGGGGCCATGGACATCAACACAGACTCAGCTGCAGTAAAACCACAGAGCAAGTCATGGCCCTCTCCAGCAGCATGGACACAACATCACCATGACCTTGGGTGGAGTTCAGGTCACTCAGCTCAGTAATGCCCACAAGCAGCATGGCCCACGAACATCATCATGGCTCCAGGCTGCAGCACAGGCCATAGACATCTGAGTGGCTTTCAGCAGTAACGCAGAACACGAACATCAACACAGATCCAGCCACAGTAAGACCACGAACCTAGGCATGGCTCACAGCAGCAGTACAGGCCTGGGCATGACCATGGTAACAATGCAGGCCACTCACATCGGTGTGGCCCCTAGCAGCCAGCCAGCATATCTTAACTGGCAAGCTCCAGGTCCCAGTGGCAGACCATGCCTCAAACAATGTGGACAGCTCCTGAGGAACAAGACCTGAAGCCAACCTCTTGCATAGACATGCATGCACACATTTGTGAAAAGAAAGGGAGGGAAGGAAGGCTTTAAAAGTAACTTTTATTCGCCTGAAGTAATTGTCCTCTCTGAGGCTTGTAGCCTCAGTCTACTAACCTAGGCCTTGAAGCTTCTAGTCTTCATTCATCTAGGCCTAGAATGTTTTCAGCTTCTGAGACGTACTGCAGAATAAGCTCACTGTTTCTTTTTCTTTCTGAACTCTGGCTGGCTGGTGCAACTCAGCTGTTCTGGCTCAAATTCCTCTCCAAGCTGACTGATTCATTCTGGCTTCTCTTTCTCTGCCACTCCAGGATTGCTCTGCTTGACCTCAAACTAACTCTAGCAATCTGTTATAATCTTCTGACTCCTTCTCATTTTCTGGCTCCTTCTGTCTTCATCTATGTCTAGCTTGTTCTCCCTCCATAACCTGTCTCTGTGTAACTGTCCTGGTAAAACTCCCTCCTTTCTCCCTTTTCCTCTCTCTGCATTGCCCCTTCAGTAGCTTCCCTTTCCTGTCTCTTCTCATGAGAGATGGGCATATCCTATTCTGTCAAATCTTTCTCTGATTCATCACTTTGTCTGCCACTCAATTAGACTTTCAAACACGGGTGTGTCTTTCTACAAACTACCTTTACCATATATGTTTGGGGATTAAATGTGTGCGCTATGGCTGAGCCACACCACAATTAGAAACAGCTTCTTTTCAGCAAATAACAAAATCTTGGGGTTCACAGTATGATCAAATATCCTGCAACAGAAGGCAGGCAGCTGGAGTGGACAGTGGGTAAGAGTAAGAAGAGTTGCCCTGATGTGGATATGATCAATGTGGAAGTTTGGCTTTATCACAGATAGTCTCTAAAAGCGGAGGATGTGCTGGCTAGTTTTTACATCATCTTGACATAGGCTAGAATCATCTGGGAAAAGAGAACCTCAATTAAGAATCGTCACCACCAGACTGGAATGGAAGCAAGCCCATGAGGACATTTTCTTAATTAGCAACTGATGGGAGAGGGCCCAGGCCTTTGTAGAGGGTGCCATTCCTGAGCTGGTGGTCTTGGGTGTTATAAGAAAGCGGTCTGAGAGCCAGAGAGATGGCTCAGTGGTTAAGAACACTGACTGCTCTTTTAGAAGTCCTGAGTTCAATTCCCAACAACCACATGGTGGCTCACAACCATCTCTAATGGGATCTGATGCCCTCTTCTGGTGTGTCTGAAGACAGCTACAGTGTACTCATATACATATATAAATAAATCTTAAAAAAAAAAAAAGGAAGAAAGAAGCAGGCTGCACAAGCCATGGGTAGGTAGCAAGCCCGTAAGAAGCACCCTTCCTGACCTCTGCTGTCCCTGGATGATGGGTTAGATGATATAATACAAGCTATGTGAGGTAAAGACGAAATAAATGTTTCTCCCCAAGTTGCTTTTGGTGAGAGTGTTTCATCACAGGACAAGAGACTAGAGTTAGGCATGGTGGCCCATGTCTACAGTTTCTGATGCTTGGGAGGTTTAGGCCGGGGATCTTAAGTTTCCAGTGTTGCCTGGACAATACAGTGAAATTCCATCTCAAAAATTTAAAATATAATGTAATAAAATCAGAAGACTAATTCTTTACACATGTGAAATTAGACTCCTCAGCCACTTCCAAAATTCAACTGCCCTTCAGGGCATAGACTCAGGCTTGGATCTTGAACAAAGCATTTGTCTATATTATACAGAAAGACAACTGTTACTCCAATACGACATGATTAAATCCCAGAGTTCTAAATGTATTCCCAGAAGGACTGCTGCTTTATAATTACCTTTTTAAAGCAGCCATTTCATAAGGCTAAAAAGAAAAATAAATGCATAAAAGTCAAGTGAAGCTGTAAGATTTACCTATTTAAACATGACATTAAAAAGCAATGTATAGAGACAAAAATTTCAACTTAAGTTAGCATTTCATTGGCTATATGATTAAGTTTTAAAGGGTACTTCAGTGATGGCTCAGTAGGTCATTTGAGGTTTAACTAGAATCTAATCTCTTTGACGAAGAATCCGAAAACAACCCAACTCTATTCTAGGAACCTAAGGTCAGGATGTCCTAGCTAACTTATCTTAGCTTTCCTTAAAACTGTCTGTCTGTGCAGGAACTCTTTCCAGCTAACTGTTCATCTTAGCTGCTGGTCTGCATGGGACCCTGCGCTTAAGCGTCTCTAAAAACTACTTGCTTCAAAATGCTTACTCTTTGGAACCCTCCTGAGCTGCTAAGGGAGGTGCCTGGATGAGGTCTCTGCTCTTCAAAACCCCGTGTTCTGGACTCTCCTGGGTGGCTATAAACTGAGTGTTCATCTCTAGTGGGCTATCAGTAACAAAAGGAACTTGATCATTTTTTAAAGTTACATTTATTGTATGTCCACGTGTGCACATGCAGGTTATGTTATGGCCCATGTGTTAAGGTCAGAAGGCAGTCTGCAGAAATCACTCTACTCTTCTACCACGTGGGTCCTGGGGCTCAAAGTTGGTTGTAAGGCTTCATGGCAAACCCTTTACCCCCTAAGGGTCTTGCCAGCATCTACCCTCCTTTTTTGAGACAGGGTCTCATGTAGCCTGTGCTGACCTCAAGCTCACTCTGTAACAGAACAGCCTTGAACTCTTGCCACCATGCCTGGTTTTATGTGGTGCTGGAGATCAAACCCAGAGCCCTGAGCATACGAGGCTAGCACTCTGCCAAGTGACACACCAGCTTTGCAGGAACCTTGGATGGCAGAGTGCTGACCACTTTCATTGGAGAAAAAGTCTGGATACAACCTCCCATCCTCTCTGTATTACTTATCTCACTGCTGAGACAAAAAACACCCGACAAAGCAAGTGTCAGGAAGGGAGGGAGGGAGGGAGGGAGGGAGGGAGAGGGTACTATTTTGTCTCAGTTCTGAGACACAGATCACCATGTCAGAGGGGGGAGGCTGATCACATGGCATGCTCAGTCAGGAAGCAGAAGAGAACACTAAACACTTGTGCTCATTCTGTACGGGATCCCAGTCCATAGGATGGGCAGAGCCTGCATCTAGGATGAGTCTTCCCACCTCAATGAACCCAACCTAGGAAATCCTTTATACACAGGACCAGAGATTTGTTTTCCCGGTAGCTTTTAAATCCTTTCGAGCTGATAATTCAGATAAACCATCCTGATCTTCCAGCTTTCCCTAAGGAAGCAACGTTCATTTGTACATGCTCCCACTATCATAACGGTTTGTACTATAAACCTAAGGTGTCCTGGAACTCAATATGTAATATAGGCTGGCCTCCCATGCCCGGATTTCAGACATGTAGCACTGGCCTGGACAGAGGTCTTCTAATGGGTATTTTAAGAGCAAGAATAGTCTCCTGTGTTCAGCAGTATAAAGGTTGCTGGCAGAGCTGATGGCAGATTCCATGGCTGGAGCTAAGGAAGCAGAGCACTCTAAGGGCACAGACCACTCTAACAGGCAAAGAAATGCAGGAGAGGGCGGGGCACCACAGGGTAACATCTTGGTTTTGCTTTTATCTTGTTTTAAGCTGTGATTCTGGTGGAAAAGACCAGGAGAACGAAATGCAGAAACCAAAACGTGGTGGTTCTTCCTGTAACTCTAGTACTGAGGAGAAAGAGGCATCATGAGTTCAAGGCCAGCCTCATCTATGAGACCCTGCCTCAATAAAACAAAAACAACAAAAAGAAGTGCAAAAGGAAATGGTCATGGGAGAAGCATAGCAAAATCCTTTCCTCTTCATTAGAAAAAAAAAAAAAGTGTTTTCAAGACAGGCAGTCATAGTGCATACCTTTAATCCCAGTACTCAAGAGGCAGAGGCAGGTGGATCTCTGTGAGTTTGAGGTCAGTCAGCCTGGTCTATGGAGTGACTTCCAAGACAGCCAGGAGTATACAGAAAAAACCTGCCTTGAAAACAAAAAATAACAAAAACAAAATAATGTATTTCAGGGGCTGGAGCAATGGCTCTTGCAGAGGGTTAAGGTTCAAGTCTTACTACTGACATGGCAACTGAGAACTGTAACTCATTTCCAGGGAATCTGATGATCGTCTGGGTTCTATGGGCCCAGGCATGTACGACGTATACACATATGTACAAGGCAACAATTTATATAAATAGAAAAGTTTGTAAGTCTGTGATTACACAAAACTAATTATTTTTAAATAAATGCTATTTTGTCTTACTTAATATCTGTCTATGACAAAGAGGCAGCTCTGTAGCTTCTTTTTTCCCAGTGAAAACCAGACACCGTTATCAATATTTATTGTGTATTATGAAGTTGCCATGTTCAGTGCATTTAGAGAAAAGCCTGGTGGGTGACCTGGGAGGGAAGTGAGAAACAGTATTGTGGTGTGTGTGTGTGTGTGTGTGGTGAGTGTGTGGTGTGTGTGTGTGTGGTGTGTGTGTGTGTGCATGTGTGTGTGTGCGTGTGGTGAGTGTATGTGTGTGTGTGTGTGTGTGTGTATGGTGTATGTGTGCGTGTGTGGTGAGTGTGTGTGTGTGTGGTGTGTGTGTGTGTATGGTGTATGTGTGCGTGTGTGGTGAGTGTGTGTGGTGTGTGTATGTGTGTGGTGTATGTGTGTGTGTGTGTGTGTGGTGAGTGTGTGTGGTGTGTGTGTGTGGTGTATGTGTGTGTGTGTGTGTGTGTGTGTGGTGAGTGTGTGTGGTGTGTGTGTGGTGTGTGGTGTGTGTGTGTGTGTGTGGTGTGTGTGCATGTGTGTGTGTGTGTGTGTGTGTGTGTGTGCGTGTGTGTCCGTCAGGCTGGGTTTACACAGGGAGATGCGTACTCCACCTATTTCTTAAAGCTCGCTTCCCAACATTGTCTTTGTTCCGACTCTACAGAACCACTGGCTGTTCCCCTAAAGCAACCTTCTTAACGCTTCAACCCCGTAGCACAGTTCCTCCTGCTGCAATGACTCCCAACCATACAATTATTTTTGAAGCTACTTCCTAACTGTCATTTTATTACTGTTATGAATTGTAATGTAAATATTTTTTGAGATAGAGGACTGCGAAAGGGGCAGTGACCCACAGGTTGGAACTGCTGCCCTTGCTAAGTTCAGACCATACCTGAGCTGCTCCCTCCTCAGCAGCAAACCACTGAACAGTCCTTACAGTGCCAGTTCAGGGGCTGGGAACGGTAGCTCTGGTGGCAGATCCCATGCCTAGGAATCATGAAAGCCTGGATTCCATCCTTGGCAGTGGATAACAGGGCACTGTAGCACACACTTGTAATCCTAGCATTCCGGAGGCAGGACGGTCAGAAGTCGAAGGTTAGGGGCCAGAGAGATGGATTTCAGTTAAGAATGGGTTTTGCTCTTACAGAGAACATGAGTTTGGCTCAGATAACTCAATTGCTAATAACCCCGGCTCCTGATCATCTGACACCTTTTCCTCTGGCCTCCAAATTCATCTACACACATGGGTACATACCAACCCACAGACACACATTCATTTACATAATTTCTACAAATAAATAACTAGGACAAGGTTATACTCAGCTGCACGGCAAGCTCAAGGCCAGCGTGAGCTACCTGGATCCCCTCTGAATACATTTAAGTTAGCTCCTCCTACAATTTGTCTTACCCTCTTTTGGAGAGGCATGCTTTTACCATATGCTGTATATTTTACAGAAGCTTCGATTATTACATTTTGTTTTGTGAGAGAGGGTCTCACTATAGAGCCCTGACTGGCCTGGACCTACCTATATAAAGGCTAACTTCAAACTCATAGAGATCTGCCTGCCTCCGCCTCTTTAGTGCTAGGATTAAAGGCGTGTACCACCATGCCTGTTGATTAATTTTGTTGTTGTTGCTTCTTATTCCCAACTCTTGGCTGACAGTACTCGAACAAGTAACACACGTTAACGTTTAACGGTTCCTGAGTGAAATGGCTTGCGTGGCTCTGGAGAGATAGACGACAGGGGTATTCTGGGATACAGAAGGCCGGATGCCACAAACAGGTTAGTTAGAGGTGAAGCAAGCTACCTAAATTTAGAAAACGTCTACTGATGCCTCAACTGGTGGTCCTCCCTTCCCCAGCTCCTGCTGCACGGCTCGCCATCCCTGACCGGTTCACTGGCGGCTGTCGCGCCGCCCCACGGTGGCCCTGGGCGCCGCTCGGCGACCTCCCCCTGTAGTGCGCGGCCCTCCCGTCGCCCCGCGGCTCTCACCTCTGTCCCGGATTCCGCTCTGCGAAAGTCGCTACACATCGCCCGGCCAGCTCCGCGGGTTCAACCTACCCGCCAGCAACGCCATTTAGCAAAAGCGCGAAAGACGCAGCCAGTCAAAGCAATGACCCTGTGTGCGCGTGCGCACTGTGCGGGCTCGGAGCCAGAGAAGCCGAGGGCATGCGCAGTAAAGCTGCGGCGCCCTCTTGGTGACGCCAGTCTCCTGCGTTTCCTTTAGTCCTTATGGTCCTTATGTTATCTTCAGTTACTCATCTCGACGGGTCTTTATCAGGCAAAATTAACATGTACGTGATTTCTAAATCTTATTTAGTTTTTTGTTTTTGTTTTTTAGAGACGAACTTCCTATGTAGTCGTGGCTGTCCTGGAATTCACTATGTAGACCAGGCTGGCCTCGAACTCACAGAAGTCTGCCTGCCTCTACCTCCTGAGTGCTGGGATTAAAGGCGATCACCACCACTGCCCGTGCTTACTTGTTCTAAAGAAACTTAAAGTACATCTTCCTGCCACGGTTGTGTATGCCTGTGATCCTAGCACTCGGGAGGCTGAGGCAGAGAATCACCAAGAGTCGGATCAGGCTATAGTTTGGGCTGTAGTATGAGATTGTGTCTCAAAGGTACTAGGACAAAAGTTTACTGATTTGGGCTTTTGGTGTGTCAGTGGTCCCAACAACTCCTGAGGCTGAAGCCAGATAATAGTTCGAGCCCAGGAGACTACTCTGGGCAGAACAGCATAACCAGATTAACAGGAGAAGTAACACCGTTACTGAGCAAGCTCGCTCTTCTTGTCCTTTCTTGAGGCAAAAGCCTATGACTGGCTGTGGTATTTATAGATAACTGGGGTGGGAAGAGAAAAATGTATATTGAATTGAAAAGAACTGTGGAAATACACTGAGCCTGTGAAGTTTTCAAGCTCTTGGTTTGGTTAGGTTTGTTGTTTGCCTTTTGTTTGTTTTCTTTCTTTCTCTCTCTCTCTCTTTCTTTCCTCCTTTCTTTTCTCTCTTTTCTCTCTTTTCTTTCTTTCTTTCTTTCTTTCTTTCATTCTTTCTTAGATATTTTCTTTATTTACATTTCAAATGCTATCCCCAAAGTCCCCTATACCCTCCCCTCGCCCTGCTTCCCAACTCACCCACTCCCATTGTCTGGCCCTGGCATTCCCCTGTACTGGGGCATATGATCTTTGCAAGACCAGGGTCTCTCCTTCCATTGATGGCCGACTAGGCCATCCTCTGCTACATATGCAGCTAGAGACACAGCTCTGGGGGAGGGGTACTGGTTAGTTCATATTGTTGTTCCTCCTATAGGGTTGCAGACCCCTTTAGCTCCTTGGGTACTTCCTCTAGCTCCTTCATTAGGGGCCCTGTGTTCCATCTGATAGATGACTGTGAGCATCCACTTCTGTATTTGCCGGACACTGGCATAGCCTCACAAGAGATAGTTATTTTCTTTTGTTTGTTTTTCTCAAGTTCTAGAAATACAGGCCAGCAGCACTCCTATGAGATTCTAGGCATTGGCACTTTAGTGCATGCTAGTTAAGCACTCTTGCAGATGAATTATATTCCCTGGCCCATTGTGTTAAGATCTTGGGTGGAGGAAGGAGTGGAGAGGAGAATAGTTTTCTTAACTGTTGCCTGTCAAACGCCCACTGATTAGATAGATAGAATATTTATACTCTGTACATCTCTGAGTACAAATCTTATGTGTACAGTACACATGAATGTCTGTACAAGACATACTACCACGCATCAGATTTGAACTTTTCTAGGAGCGTGTCACAGTAGACATGCCTGAATGGAGTTTACAACTTACTAGGTCAGTTGCTGGAACTTTCCTGAAAATTCCCTTTCCAACAGATTTGTAGGTTGTTTTCTTATGAAAAGGTGTGAGGTTGGCTCTGTGTCATTTCTCTGTCTCTTGTCATATTCTTGAAGAATTATCTGTGGTGGCTAGTTTATGTCATCTTGCCATAACTAGAATGTTTTGAAAGTTGGTGCCTCCATAAGATTTGACTGTTTTCTCTCTCTCTCTCTCTCTCTCTCTCTCTCTCTCTCTCTCTCATCCTGTTGTTTTTTTTTTTCTAAAGACAGGGTTTCTCTGTGTAGGCCTGCTGTCCTGAAACTCATGTAGACCAGGCTGACCTCAAACTCATAGATTTGCCTGTCTCTACCTCCCAACTGCTGTGATTAAAGGTGTGTACCACCACTACCACCAGCAGCTAGGGAATTTCTTAATTAGTGATTGATGGAGGGGGGCTCAGCCCATCGTAGGTGAGGCCATCCTTAGGTTAGTGGTTTTGAGTTCTATAAGAAAACAGGCTAAGCAAGCTATGTGGAACAAGCTGGTAAGCAGCACCCCTCTATGATCTCTGCATCAGCTCTGATGAACTTGAGTAAATTAATTTGGAATCATTTAATACTAATGCTAATCATTTAATACTAAATATCCTTAGGAAAAAAATCTCTAAGGTTATCAGTGTATATATTTCTTTGAACCAAAAACTTCCTTTCATAATTTTTTTCTTTCTTTTTTTTTTTTTCTTTTTCTTTTTTTTGAGACAGGATTTCTCTGTGTAGCCCTATCTGCCCAGGAAATCAATCTGTAAATTGGGCTGGCCTGAATTCTTCTGTCTCCCAAGTACTAGGACCAAAGGGTTGCACCACCACATTTGGCTTTTCCTCTCACAAAATTTAGAAAACACTGACAAAATATTTAAATTTCATACCTAGGCCTATTGAACTTAGGCCCTGGTTCTTCTTCCTAGCCCCATGCTCCCAGAAATAAGACTCAGACTCAAAACATATTTACAAATGTCTTGGCCATATAGCTAGCCTCTTCTCTGACTAGATATAAGTTAAAATCTCTCATTTATTCTAGCCTACATTCTGCCACGTGGCTGGTTACCTGTGCTAAGTTAAGTCTCATCATACCTTTCCAGCAAATCTCCTGCCTGGCTTTATCCCAGAATTCTTTCTTCTCCTGGATATCCTACATCACATTTCCTGCCTGAACCATAGGCGCCATAGGCTTTTAATTGACAGGCATTGCATCCATACAATACACAAGATATTCTCTGTACAACTCCCCTTTTGAGTCCAATAAAAGGCTCTTTTTCCTTAAAATATAAATTGAATGAAATTATAACAATTATTAAACAGTTATGGAAATTAGAAGGTTTGATATATATTTACATTGTCCAGTCCATAGTATATGGCAACTCAAAGTGTTCTATCTCAGTGAATTCAGAGTTCTGTATCTAAATAATTTTGTATCCTAACTTGTGTTATTAACCTAAAAACATCTTCTTACACCTAAAACATCTTAAATCCTAAATGATTTAAGCTTATAGTAAGACTATGACTATCTTTTTGTTTGTTTTGTTTTGTTTGTTTTTGTTTTTTTGAGACAGGGTTTCTCTGTGTAGTCCTGGCTGTCCTGGAACTCACTCTGTAGACCAGGCTGGTCTTGAACTCAAAAATCTGCCTGCCTCTGCCTCCCAAGTGCTGGGATTAAAGGCATGTGCCACCACGCCCGGCTGACTATCTAGTCTTAAACCCATCAGAGACCTGAGAAAGAATAAATATTACCCAACTCTGCAGGAAGTGCAGGGACACAGCTTTCAGAAATTATAGAAATGACAGAAACAGCTGATTGCCAAGACAGTTCCCAGTATTGTCTCTGTAATATTGGGGCATCTATCTTCATTCAGCCCTCTTGCCCAGAATATCTGACAGATCTTATGTGAAGCAGGATTTATGAAGGACTTGCTTACCCTGTCTTGGTGGAGATTGGCTATTGACTTCCCTGTGTCCATTTGTCCTTTCTGGACATATTTCTCTGTAGTTGAATCATGGACATTTTCTTTGCCCAGTGCCTAGCTTATCACAATTGAAGCAATTGTACCTGGAGGTTATTGATGTTCATCATTTTTTTGAAGTGGAATGGGGATATTGTCAGGAGCTGACTTGTCTCATAGTCAAAAGGCAAAAATTATTTTGTCTTTAGTAATAAAAATAATTTCAAATGCCATATTCTGTGATCTTTGAAGTTTTTGAAGACCAACTATCTATCTATGGTATATCTGAAGTTTCAAACATTATATATTCTTAGCTGTCTACTATGTGAATAATCTTGAAAAAAATTTTAATATAGTTAACAAAATTAGTGTCATGTGGTGGTTGGAATATGCTTAACCCATAGGGAGTGATACTCTTAGGCAGTGTGGCCTTGTTGGCTGAAGTGTGTCACTGTGGGGGTAGACTTTGAAGCTCTAACCAGTGCAGAAGAATTAGTTTTCTTTTGGCTGAAGTCAGATGAAGATGTGGAATTCTCAGGTCCTCTTGCACCATGCCTTCCTGGAAGTTGCCATGATCCTGTTTTGATGATAATGGATGATACAGGACCTCTGAACCTGTAAGCCAGCTCCAGTTAAATGTTGTCTTTTATAAGACTTGCATTGGTCATGGTGTTTCTTCACAGGAATAGAAACCCTAGTTAAGATATATCTATCTGGCCTTTCCAAATTGGGCCCTGCAGAATGGCTCCCACAAAGAAGGGTTATGTTAAGAAGAAGGGCCATCAACGAGGTGGTGACCCAAGAATACACCATCAACATTCACAAGCGCATCCATGGAGTGGGCTTCAAGAAGCATGCTCCTTGGACAATCAAAGAAATCCAGAAGTTTGCTATGAAGGAAATGGTGACACCAGGTGTGCATATTGACACCAGGCTCAATAAAGCCATCTGGGTCAAGGGAATAAGGAATGCTCCATCGCATCTGAGTATGTTCGTCCAGAACACATAATAAGGAGGAGGAGTCACCAAACAAGCTCTACACATTGATAACTTACTGCCTGTTACCACATTCAAACTCTACAGACGGTCAATGTGGATGAGAACTAACCTGCTGAATGTCAAATAAAGTTGCAGAACTGCCAAAAAAGGGTATATCTAATATGAAAATGAGTTTGATTGTCTAATTAGTAATTTGTGTTCCTTAAATATTCCCAATAATTTATAATAACAGATGTCAAAAGAACTAGAACTTTATATTTCATCTTTAAGAATTATATAAGTAAAATACTTTACATACACATTATGTGCATGAAAAATAATCTTAAATTTGTATCAATATACAAAAATCTCTACCAATGTAAGCTTATGGCTATAAAATGTTTTCTTATTTAAGAGTAGATTCAATAATCTACCCCTATTTGTCCAATTTCTTATTATATTTGCATATCCCCCCTTTTTCTTTTCAACTTTCTTTCCCTTACCTAAGAAAAGAAGAAGGGTAGAGAAGAGGAAAGGAAAGAGAGAAATCTCTGAGTCTAATCTCCCTATTTAGTTTCCTCCCTGTCCAACACCATAATTATTTGTAATCATCCCCTAAAATGACAACACACTTATAATTTATAAAACGATCAAACCCATCGGTCCCAACTTAAGGGACTGTGACAACAATCTTCTTATAATTGCTTCCTGCTGAATTGGGGCAAAGAATTCTGGTTTGGGGACCTAAGAAAATTAGAAAAAAGGTTAGTTTTAAGAAAATTAGCTGTAGCATTTGTTGCCCAGTCTCTGTGTGTTGAGAAAGTTTAGGGCTTAATTGAAATCCTGACTGGAACAGTCTGAAAGACTGGGTGAACAGAGGTCATCTGGAAAGCATTAGCAGTGCTTTCTGACGCTGTACCAGAAGAAGTCTCTGGAAACAGCATCAGTCTGAGGCAGAATCGATTAGGGAGCTAGAACAGCAGGTCTCAGGATCTCAGAATCCTCTAGGGTATATCCTGTCAGGGCTGCCCTCTGGTTTTTTATTCTGTAATATATAAACCTTACAAGGAATACATAGTTCTACAAAGACATTTGTATGGAATGTGCCAGGTACACAGATAAATTAAGGATGATTTATTTCTTCCTCTGTTTGTGCAGATGAAAGACAACTGTCTTTCAGAATTAGTTTGACCATATCAACAAACTGCAATATAAATTTCTATTCGTGCCATATGAAAAGATGGTATGTAATAATAAGTCATGAGAATTCTGTAGCCAATAAGATGTATTGGCCATGAAAGCTAAAGTTATGGCTGGAGATTATGTATGTATGTATGTATGTATGTATGTATGTATGTATGTATGTATGTATGTATCTATCTATCTATCTATCTATCTATCTATCTATCTATCTATCTATCTATCTATATCTGTGTGTGTACCAGTCACTTTCAGAGTTGTTTTAATAGAGGGTTTAGTAATATACATTACCAGTGCATTTGGTCCTTTTGATTTTTTCCTGCCTGCAGCTGAGATCTTAAGGAGTTCTCTCTCCATCAAATCTGATCCTTATTACTTTGGGAGCCCTTTTCCTCTTTCCTATTAACACAAACCTAGAATTTCCCTCCCAAAATAGCGATGTCCTTGGTCCAGCAGCCCAAAATCATCAAAAGTACAGGCTGGTTCAATCTAGCAGTCTCTTTTTTATTTAGCTCTGTTCTATTTTGACCTCTCTCATAGAGGATTTGTAATACCATCATAACCATAGAACTTATAATAATATTCATTTTGAGGATTAAAACAATTTAAAACTAATTCAATTTTATTAAATTATTAAGTTTATTAAATTAAATAAAATTGAATAAATTAAACTTAATAAAATTTATTAAATTATTAAGCTCAATAAATAAATTATTATTTATTGAGACCGGGTATCTCTGTGTAGCCCAGGCTGATTTTGATTTGTTCTGGCCTTGAACTCACAAGGAACCTATCTGTTCCTGCCTTTGTCTACCAAGTATTGAGATCAAAGGACTGGGTTTATTTATTTATTATCTATGTATCTTTGGAATAATTTATATCAATTCCCACTTCTTTTCCACTTCTTTGGATATTAACATCTATGTGGATAAATATACCTCTATTCCTTTTTCTCTTTATATAAATCTGTGTGTGTGTGTGTGTGTGGTGCATGCACGTGCATGTGCATGTTATGCTTGTGAGTGTGGACTTGTCTGCACAGCCAATGCATCTTTGCCTTCCACTTTGTTTGAAACATGTCTCTTTGTTACCCACTGCTGTGTATACCCAGCTAAGTGGTCCACAGCTTCCAGAGATTCTTCTAGCCCCAACCCTAACTCACTGTAGGAGAACTGAGACTGCATCAGGCTTTTACCCACTAAGCATCTCTCCAGCCTCACTAGCTCAGAATCAGTTTGAGGATCCCGCATTCTCCCTACGTGTCACACCTCTTCAGTCACTTTCCATCTGACAGGGCCTCTCATGACAAACACTGGTGAGTGGTATTTTAGGACATACCTCCTTTCCGGTTAGCCTGACAGTATCCCAGTGCTGTGAAAAGACAGGACATCCAAGGCACCTCTTACAAAAGAAAGCATATACTTGGGGCTTGCTTATGGTTCCATCATCACCGTGGCAGGCAGAATGGTGGCTCACTGACAGGCATGGTGCTGAAGAAGTAGCTGAGAGTTCTATGTCAAGATCTCAGGCAGCAGGAAGAAAGAGATTGTGGGCTGGGCATGGGCATTTAAAACCTCAAAGCCCACACCCAGTGACACACTTCCTTCAACAAGGCCACACCCAGTGACACACTTCCTTCAACAAGGCCACACCCAGTGACACACTTCCTTCAACAAGGCCACACCCAGTGACACACTTCCTTCAACAAGGCCACACCCAGTGACACACTTCCTTCAACAAGGCCACACCCAGTGACACACTTCCTTCAACAAGGCCACACCCAGTGACATACTTCCTTCAACAAGGCCACACCCGTAATCCTTCTCAAGTAGTGCCACTCACTGATGACTAAGCATTCAACTATGCATCTAAGGGGCCATTTCTGGTCAGACTCCACAGTGACAGACTTAGTGATGCATCTGTGGAGGAAAGAAAGCCACATGGTGGTCAGCCTCCACAGTGACAGATTTAGTGATGTGTCTGTGGAAGAAAGCCAAGTGGGATGATTTTTTTTCTACTCCTGACGTTGACTTGGATGACTCTAAGGTAGTTCATATTTTTCTGTCTATGCTCCACATAACATTCTGCCGCTCTGACCCCACTCACTGTAGCATCTGTGGGTGATGGCTTTCCTAAAGAATTATCCTGGGGTCCCCAAATATTTGTTCTCTGACCCAACTTTCTTTCAATGTTTCCAGCTAAAGGTTCACGTAAGCCACACTTTCCTCTGCTTCCTTACTTTATCTTCAGACAAGGTTCTACTTTGAAGCCTGTATTGACCAGGACTTACATCCCTTCTGTCCCTTTTGTCTAGCTTTGTAACCCAACCTTGTTAAGCAGGGCTTCACTGCACAGCTCAGATTGCCTGTAGTCTATCATGGAGCTGAGGCTGAGCTCAAATTCATGGCAATCCTCCTGTCTCAACGCCAAAGTACTACTAATGATAACACACACTGTACTTTAATAAGACTCATCACCTAAGTTACATGAGAAACTTATACTCCAATGTCTAGGAATGCATTCAAGGATAGACTAGGCAATAAAAAGTATATCAAAGTTAAAATTTCATTTTTATACTTTGTAAATATAAAATTTATTTTAATAAAAGGAGAAAGGCCAGCAGAAAAGAAATAACCCTTCCAGATGATCCAATGGGCTTGAAAGCTGTGAGTGTAGTACACATTCATTGTAAACTTCTCCTAGGAGGGGCAGGTCAGGTCACAGTGACTGGGAGACTTTGAAGAAGATGGGTACTGGATGGCTTTGAAGCCTTGTGAGTGAGAACCTCCAAGGCAGGAAGAAAGAGGCAGCTTTCAGGCTAGTCCACAGGTTCTGGTGCGGAAAGGCAGGAGCAACCCTGTAAATGACCATTCTGTCCAACGGGTCTCAATGGATCCACCTTGCTGCTCAATGGATATGGCCAAGTCCATACGCTGGGCCCTTAACAAAACGATCTTTGAACATGTGGCTTTGGAACATGTGCTCTTGCAAAGGCCACTGAGAATCAGGGATATAGAATCCTTGGGGGTGAATAAAAAAACACAGAATATCCTTTGTTCTATGAAGCTGCATGAAATTAGAGATGATTAGTGCCAGTGAATGGCTCAGCAGATAATGGCACCTAAGTCCATATCTAAAACCCATTGTGGAAAGAGAGGCTTGACTCTCAAAAGGTGTCCTCTGACCTCTACACATAAGCCCCATGTCTTCTCTCAACCTTCTTTCTCCATCTTCTCTATGCTTATGACAAGATGGAATGACCAAGATGACTTGTAAAGGAAAACATTTATTGGGCTTACAAAGTAAGAGGGTTAGAGTCCATGATGGCAGAGCAAAGATATGGTGGCAGTAACAGATGAGAGCTCACATTCTGATCCTCAAGCCGGAGCAGGGAGCACACTGGGGATGACCTGGGTCTTCTGAAACCTCGAAAACCTATCCCCAGTGACACACCTCCAACTCAGCCACATCTAATCTCTCCAACATTTATACCAACTGGGGACCAAGAATTCCAAAAATGATCCCATGGAGACCATTCTCATTCTAACCACCTCTCTCTTTCTCTGTCTCTGTCTCTCCCTCTCCCTCTCCCCCCACCCCCCTCTCTCTCTCTGTCTCTCTCTCTCCCTCTGTCTGTCTGTCTGTCTGTCTGTCTCTCTTTCTCTCTCTCTCTCACAGACACACACACACACACACACACACACACACACACACACACACACACACACACACAATATGTATTGGACCTTTTATGTGACCAAAAACAAGTTTAAAAAAAATATAAAGTGTGATAAGATGGCTCAGCTGGTAAAGACACCTGCTGTCCAGGTAGCCTGAAGACCTAAGTTTAATCCATAAAACCCACATGGTGGAAGGAGAGGAGTCCTCTAACCTCCATATGCTTGCTAACAAACAAACAAACAAACAAACAATAAATGTAATTTTAAAATTTTAAGCCAAATACCCATAAGTTGCTGATTGGCTTGCTTACTGTTGTGTGGTGACTGTGTAGCTAGATACAGCTCCTCTAGGACTCACTGTAGAAGGCAGGTCAGTGGAGCTGAGAAAGAAAAGCAGCACTGTTCAGTAAAACAAATACTCACCAGAGCATGGTGCATCAAGAAGACAGAGAGCTGGGACCTGCAGCTGGGACCACACCCTTATGACACCTCAGAGGTGTGGTTTTGCCAGAGGAGTCTGGTGTCTGAGGCAGAGGTCAGCACCACAAAGGCCCAGAGGCAATCTGGCAACCTCTGAGACTGATGGGCAGACGCAGCAGTGCCTGAACCTCAGCTCTTACACAAGCTCTGCTTTTAATTGTAAGCCAAAATTAAAAGAAAAACTTAGGCTAGGTATGGTAATGCACCCCTCTAAAGTCCCAGACACTTGGGAGGTAAAGGCAGAAGGGTACAGGAGTTCATCCTTGGCTATACACTGTGTTTGAAGTAAGACCCTGTCTACAAAGAACAAAAACCAAAAACCACAACCAAACAATCCATAAGGGTTAGCGGGCTGGTCTATCGGGTAGGCCTTTGCTCCTGAAGAACCAAATTTGATCTCTGAAGCCCACTCCCACACCCACACATTTACATAAACACACACTTACATAAACAAATCAATTGATGCATATAATTTTAAAACACACAATACATATCCACATATATATGTTTTATTTTCAATTTATAGATGACTATGCATGTTATAGATGCCAATAGATGTATACAATATGAAAAAACTCAGGCTAGGCACTCAGTACTCATGAAGCAAAGGCAGGTGGACCTCTGTGAGTGCCAGATAATTCAGGGCTACTTTGTAAGAGCCTGTCTCAAAAGCAAAACAAACCCCTCAATACACACATGTACACACCATATGGTTATTGTCCTTGCCTGCCTGCTTGCCTATGCCATAACTGGGCCTGAAGGTCAATGAAGGACCCAGCTCCTCCTGAGCTAAAGTCTCATTTCCTCTTTAATAATTTACTGGCAGGCCCTCAGAACTGTGATTCAGGGAGGTTTTTTGTTTTTGTTTTACATCATGATGTATGTATATAATAAAGATAAAACCAGTCTTATGTGATTTATAGACTATGCTAGGAAATACAAAAGGAGCTCACAGCATCTTCTGGTGATAAAATGCAACGAAGTGCTTAAAACAAAACAAGTCAACAGCCAAAGCTTCACATGGTTGGAGGTACAACATCAGCACACAGGAGCCAATTGACATGGCCCCAAGTGCCAGAGCCTGGATGATCTGATCAGCACAAGTGTGCTGGATCATGGCCCAAAGGGTAAAATAAATATACATGATATCATACTGATAAATGGAAATGACTGACTAAATGAATAATTGGGGGTGATAGACAAATCTTCATACAAGGCTTTCAGACAGTTCGTGTAGATTCTCACCATGGAGAGTAGCTCCCTTCTCCTTCTGTATGAGATACACATCATGACTTCCTGTCACAGAATTCAGTGCAGAATGAATGAAGAAGAAAACGCAGCATTACAGAGGAAACCTGGGATGTTAGTTACTATTCTGTTGCTTAAAAACAAAACACCAAAACAAACCAAAAAGCCCACATTGACCAAAGGCATTCTATAGAAGACAGAGATTATCTTGACTTAAGTAATAGACAGAGACCTCTTTCTGGGGAAGACACTGCATGGTAGGAGGAGGCTGAATGATCTCATTTTCATCCTTACAGGAAGCAGAGAGCACAGGAAGTGGACAGAACAAGGCCATGATCCTTCAAAGCCGGGTTTACTGTTATATTTCCTCCAGCAAAGCACAACCTGAACTAAAGGTTCCATAATGCCCTTAAAGAGCACCACCAATGGGGGACAGAGTGTTTAAATACCTGAGTCCTCGGGGGACTTGTCTCACTGAAACCACCATACCTGAAAAGCTTATCACAAGGTTTATCATAAGGTGGCACAACGGTAAACCATGCTGATGTGTGGATCCTGGGTAAGGTGGGATGGGGCTTCCACCTAACCTCTGTGGGCTCCTTTTCAATACCCATGACCCCAATCTATTCATGAGAAAAAACTTCAGGCAAATCCCAAGGAAGGGCCATCCTACAAAACACCTGACAGTGTTGTGCAACTCCCTGTAACAGGAAATCTAGCCAGGTATAGTGTACCCCTGCAGCCCCAGGATTCACCACTTGACTCTTGAACCCACTCTAGTTAGCTACATTGCAAATACCAGATCAGTCTGAACAAAACCTATCTCCAAACAAACAAAACCAGTCAATCAAGGAATGTCTTTGCGTGCATCACAGCAAGAGAAGACCAAGAAGAGTATAACACAACTGGGCTAGGAACCTTGGAGACATTAGGAGAATACCAAAGCAATCAGAATAAAAAACAGACTTTGAGAACGGAGATGAGGTAGGTGCGGCAGTGCACACAGTAGACTGAGACATGAGCCTTGTCATCTTGGGCTATATAGTAAGACTTTGTTACTAAAAAGTACTAATATTTGTGTATTAAATGCAACAAATAGATCATACAAAAATGCTAATATATGAAACTGGTTGCCTGATACATGGGAATGCTTCCAGCTGTTTTCTAAGTTTTTCTTTCAATATAATTTGCTTTTAATATTTATTTATTTTTAATTTTTAACCTTTATTTTTATTTTGTATGTATGGGTATTTTGCCTTTATGTGCATCATGAGCCAGAAGAGGACCTTGAATTCCCTAGGATTGGAGTTATAGATGGTTGTGACCTGCCATGTGGGTGCTTGGAATAGAACCTTGGTCTTCTGCAAGAGCAGCAGATACTTTTAAGTACTCAGCCATCTCTGTAGCCCCATAAAATTCCTCTTTAAGTGAAGTCTACCAGAAAGTTTTGGGTCTGATTGAGATCCTAGCTTAATGAAGAAGGTAGAAGGACACTGAAGGGTGGTTCTCAGCAACAATCTTCAGCCTACAAGTGCACTCGCTCCCCCATGTGTATGCGCCCCCACACATGAACAATAAAGTCTGTTAGGATGTATACACATAAGCAACACTAATTCCAGCCCTAGGGATACAGAGGTAAGAGGAGGTAGGCTCTTCACAGCTGCAGAACAAGGTAGAGCCTTTGCTATAGATGCCCTGCCTTGAAAAGCCAAGAATCAAAACAAAGTTCCTGGATGCGGTGAAGCCCACCTGTGACCCCAGAATTTGAGCATACTGACAAGAGGATCAAGGTTATTCTTGGATGCATAGTGATTTCATGGCCAGCCAGAGCAACGGGAAATCCTGTCGGAAAAAAAAAAAAATGGATGATGACTCAGTGCTTAACATTGAGTATTGCTTTTGCAGAGGACCTGAGTTCAGTTCCCAGCACCCACACTGGGGAAGCTCATAACTGCCTGTAACTCCAGCCTATTTTTTTAGAATAAGAAAATAAACAAAGCTTTAAAGGCACCCAGTGAAGCAAAAATAATAACCTGTCCAATAGTGTATATACGATATAGGAAATGTAAGGATATAAAGATGCTATGTGTAGTGGTAATTGAGTGTTTCCATCCTTTGTATTAGACAGGAGTTGGGCACATGTGTGACAGAAACCATAGTACGTTTATGGCTGTGTTGGAGACTCCAGATGGTGTTCCTGTTAAATGACTAAAGTGTTCCATATGAATTATAAAATCCTTATACATTACACATTTTTAACCACTGGTGGCAAAGGACTCATTTTTACCCATTTAACTCACTTTAGACGTGAAACTTTGTAGTTGCTGCTAGTCTTCCCTGATTGCTTGTCAAGTTGAAATAGGTAAGTTCTCCCCCTGCTTGATCTTAGTATTTGAGATGGATAAATAATTGATCAACATAGAAATTGTGGCAATATATTTAGCTTCTGCTCAGCACTATACTATTTTTAAATGTCCTCAGGCATCAGCCCAGAATGTTCATCCAAAGGCTGTCAGCCGCAAACTGAGAAACGAAGAGACAGGCTTGCATTGGGATTGTGAGACTCGAAACACCAGGAGAGCAATGGCAGTCAGTCTCACTACCGCTTAAAGAGGCAGTCTGTAACTTTAATTTTTTTCAAACACCTATTTTTAGATGGTTAATTGCTTTAATCTCCCTTTTAACACACCACTCACCAGAGGCAGTGGGAAAGAAAGGATGTGGGAAAAGTGGACCTGTTTAGAAAGGTCCTTTGTAACAACTCCCATCTGTGTTGTCTGGAAATCAGCAGTTCAGTTCACAGGTCAGCAGCAGCAGCTTGATCCACCCGCAAACACTTCATGAATACATCAGCAGTCCAGTCTGGTAGAGTCGGGATAGTAAACACGAATCAGCAGTGGTGGCACAGCCTAGCAGAGACAGCCAGGCAGCTGGAGGGAATGGAGGGACGCCAGGAGAAGTTCTCAGTCATGCCTCTCTCGGAAATGAAGGTCAGTGAAGACTCCAAACATCTCTCCCCAAACATCACGTGCAGTCCACAGGTCTTGCCTCAGCACGTGTGTCTGTCTCAGCTGCTGCACTTTGCCAATCAGTCCAAGCCTGAGGAAGCTGCAAAAAACTACAACAAGCCACAGCACACCATTAGAAGTTTTTTGGTGATTTTCTTTCTACGGAGTCCCAACAAATGTAGCTCAACTATGCAATGTAAGGCAGACCAATACATGCGTGTTGTTAGCAAAGAATCCTTCATCACGTGTCCCTTCACTTGCTCGCTTTAGCAAAACAACATCTCTCCTGTGTTTGCTTCAGCAAAATGTTTCTTCACGAGTCTGCCTTAGCCTCTCATCTGTGTCCATTTCAGGAAAACACTCCTTCACGTTTGCCCCAGCAAAACACCATCCAACTGACTTTTCAAAGAATCATTAAGTTTCCACTTCATATCCCCATTTCCGTTTAAGAATTATCCTTTTCTCTAACATTAACAATATATACACAATAGAAATAATTATAAGAGCCATCACATTTTCAATAAATGACTTATGTACAATATAGTCAAACAATAGTCTAACATAATGACCTTAAATTTCTATATATACAATAATAAAAGAAAAACCTTAAATTTCTATCAATATATAATGATTAAACAAAAAACTTACATTTCTATCAATGTGGAATATAATAATTAAACAAAATTTATATTTCTAATAATATACAATAACTAAGCAAAGCAACCTATCCCTAGATGATAACAACTATAACATATCAAGTGACCCTCCCACCCCCCACCCCCCGCAACACACACTTACAACTTACAGGATTAGAATGATGGTCTTCTTATAAATATATTTGTTTCCTGATGAGTTGGGGTGAAGAATTCCTGTTTTGGGCTCCAATGAAAAAAGATGGTTAGTCTGAAAAAAGCTAGCTATAGCATTTATCGCCCAGTCTCTGGGTTTATCAGTCTCTCTGTATTGATTATTTTTGGGCCCTAAGTGGGGAAAAAGGTTAGTCTGAGAAACACACTAGCTGTAGCATTTATTCCCAGGCTCTGTATTTATCCAGTCTCTGTATTGTCTGTCTTTTTGAGATTGACCACTTGGGCTAGCCCTTTTGAAGTTGATTTGCATGCAGTTTTTCGAAGAAATCAGTAATTGAGACAGTCTGTGAATCACTTGGGCTATTTGCTTTGTGAAGACACCCATGTCTCAAGTGATAAGAGGTTTGCCTTGGTCAGATCTGATTTTTCTAAGTTTTGTTCCTAGCCATATTATCTCATTGCCTGTAGATACATAAGTATAACCACATCCCCATTTTAACAATACTATTGCAGGTCTCCATTCTAATGTCAATGCATTGGTTGGCTTAGTTCCTCAGGGTTTTTTTTTTTTTTCTTTTTTTTTGATAACACAGTGTTTCTGAGCTGCTGTTCCTTTTTCACCAACATTAAGAAAACTGAGAGTTAACAAAGCATTATTTACACTGCCCCTGGGGGTTTTCACGGTTTACTTTTTTTTTTTTTTTATCGTAAATGTGTCTCCCATAAAACCATAATCTCTTTCAGGAAAGAATCTTCCCAATTTCAACAAAATCCAACTAGGAACAGAAACTTCAAAATTAAGATGATGAAGAAATATAATTGAAATGTTTGAAGTGGGGGTCAAATGCATGGCGGACAAGCAGCCACATAACAGAGGGAGCTATAGAGAGAAAGTAAGGAAGCCCGGAATGTAAGGGTGTGTGTGTGTGTGTGTGTGTGTGTGTGTGTGTGTGTGTGTTAAGGAAAACATACTTGTAAAAGAGATAGAAAAAAAAAAAGGAAAACTTTTTCGGAGCAACCCGGGCTGGCTTAGGATGCCAATGGAAGTGGATTAGCACCACGGAGGCTTTGGGAGGTGGGCCTTTACAAGGTGATTGGCTTATGGGGAGGGATCAGTGCCTCCCTGCTGGGCTGCATCAGGTGCTGAGAGAGAGGGTTGTTGTCAAGGGAGGTCATTTTACCTGGGAGTGAACTTTGTTGTGTTGGAGCTGCTTGGCCTTCTACTTTTGTACTATGGATGGTTCAGGACACATCCCTGTCAAAGTGGCTGCTCTGTCTTGGGAGTCCAACATCTAGAACCAGGAACTAAGTGGGCTTCTTCCCTTTATGATTGATCTAGGGTCTGGTATTCTTAAGGCCGGAGATGGCGGTTTACTCACTGTGTGTTTGATGGTCTCCAGCTGGTGGGGGTGTTTGGGGGTGGGTGGTTAGAAGGTTTGGCTTTGCTGGAGGACGTGGGTCGCTGGAGGTGGGCTTGACAGTTTCGAGCCTCTCCCCACTTCCTGGTCACTCTCTGCTTTGTGCTTGAGATGTGTCCTTTTTTAGCTTTTGCTCCTTCCACCATGCCTGACACTTGCTGACATGCTCCCTCTCCTCTCATCGTTACATCCCAACAGCAACTTCCCATGCCTCCTCTTCTCCTCCTCTCTCCCATTTACTCCTCCTTCTCAATTTCCCTTCCTAAAAGGGCAGGTGCCCCAGGGATATCAGCCAAACATGGCCTAGCAAGTTGCAGTAAGACTTGGCACCTTCCCTCATATTAAGGCTGAATGAAGCAATCCAGTAGGAGGACCAGGGTCCCAGAAGTAGACAGAAGCATTAGAAATAGCCCCCGCTTCTTCTGTAAGGAGTCCCATAGAAACACCAAGCTACACAACTATATCACATACACCGACGGCATAGGTCAGACCCATAAGGGCTCTCTGATTGTCGATTCAGTCTCTGTGAGCCTCTATGAGCCCAGGTTTATTGATCCCATGGGTTTTCTTGTAGTGTCCTTGACCTCTCTGGCTCCTTCAGTCCTTCCTCCCCCTCTTTCACAGGATTCACTAATATTTGGCTGTGGGTCTCCACATGTGATGGACTCTTATCCCTCTGGAACCATAAGCCAATATAAATTCTTCCTTCTATAAGTTGCTTTTGGAGGAATGTGGAAGACTTTGGAACTGTGGACTAGAAAAGTGGCTGAGTGGTGTGTTCTGGTAAAAGCCTGGAAGACAGGCTGAGGAATGCAGATGGTAGAAGCCCAGCTTATGAGGTTTCAGAGGGGAACAAAGACTATATTAGCAACTGGGCTAGAGGCCATCTGTGTGATTTCAGCAAATAATCTGGCTTTGTTTTCATACTCCCATGCCAAATGAATGGGCAAAACCATTGCTTACGGCCTCCCTTGCTGTCCCACAGGGCACTGGTTTCCCTCCCTCATATTACATCAGCAATTCTCCAGTCCTCCATGGCTAGAGAGAAAACAGCGTGTTATTGGAGATGTCTTCCCAGGGTCTTTGTTTGAATGGTGCCTTCCATTTCCACCCTTGGGGAGCTCTCTAGGGAAACTCTTTAGCAATTCAGGTTTGTCATACAGTCAGGGTACCAATGACAGATACTGAGCACTGTTAGCGAGCTTTGTAAGCTGAGCACTACAACCCTCCCTGCCCACCTAACAGTGTCTGCCATGCAATGGATGTGCCTGGGAGATGGCTCAGCAGGTGCAGGTGGTTGTCAAGTAAGCCTGGCAACTGAAGTTTGATCCCTGGAACTTACACAACAAAGGAAGGAGAGATCAGACTCCACAAAGCTGTACTTGGACCTCCACTGATGATGCCTGGGCTAGCTGGCCCATGAGCCCCAGGGATAGCACTCCTGCCCATTTCCCCACTATTGCCGTGCTCAGTACTTTTTTGTGGGTTCTTGGGGTCAGGTACTCATGTTTGGGTGACAGGTAATTTACCCACTGAGCTACCCCCCTAGCCTAGCCCTGTAAGTTTTTACTGTGTTATAATTCCCTCCAAAGAACATCTTCTTACATTTTGTTGTTTTTCCAATAGTTCATCCTTGTGGGGTTATTTTTCCACTTTCAGAAGATGAGTGACTCAGGTCCTATTAAAATTTCATTCCTGTAAGATAAGCATGGTAAACAAGATGTAGGCGTTTAGGAAGAGTAATGCCACTTTCTGTTTATTTTTTATTTATTGGCAAAGATGTTGTTAAAGTACTTTCTAAATGACTGGGGAGCAAGGCAGATGGCCAGTGAGGATAAAGGGAAAGAATGGGCAAGCCACAAGCTGCAGAGTTAACCCTGAACAATGAAGATGAAAGAGACACTCTCCAGATTAGCTGAGTGGCAGGGCAATCCCATTTTCAGCATTTATGTGCCCTTTGTTCCCTGAAGCAAAATTCTCTTTATGCAAAGAATAAAGTAATCAGGTACCTCATCAGGTGGGATGGAGCTAAGCTTTCACTCCTTCCAGGTCCTGGGGTTGCACAACCAGATGTCACAGCAGGAGTGTAGGCAGGACCAAGTTGAAAGTGCAAACAAGACAGGTGACTCAAAGAAGGCCTACAGCAGTGGTTCTCAACCTGTGGGTCGGGACCCCTTTAGGGTGGACAGACCCTTTTTCTGGGATTGCCTAAAACCATTGGAAAACAGGCAATTATAGCTTTGGAGTAGCACCACACATGTGGAACTGTACTAAAGTGTTACAGCATTAGGAAGGCTGAAAACCACTGGTGGGATGTAATGAGCATAGTAAAAAAAAAAATGCATTTTAGATGTGTAAAAATAGCTTAGTCAGGATCCCCATTACACCAAAGCTGTACCTGATAACCAGAACCCAGTGACATTACTCACTAAAAATAACCAGACACAGTGCCAGAACCCCTGATGCCCTCTTACTCAAGATAACCAGACACAGTCTTAGAACCCCCTGCTGTCCACCAGACAGTATAAAAACAGAGACCAAGAATAATGCTGGCTCTGACATCTGGAGAGACAACACCTTGATCTGCCCTGTGGCTGGAGAGTCTCCCCCGGGATCCTGGTCCTCAATTCAGAGACTTCTGTTAGAGATTGGACCTGACTTTCATCTAAGATATGTCTCCCAGCTGAGCAGCCTTCGGGAGTTAGGGATTTAGATGTTGTACTGGCTAGTTTTGTGTCAACTTGACACAGCTGGAGTTATCACAGAGAAAGGAGCTTCAGTTGAGGAAATGCCTCCACAAGATCCAGCTGCAAGGCATTTTCTCAACTAGTGATCAAGCTGGGAGGTCCCCTTGTGGGTGG